>NC_047111.1:116873554-116921054 GCF_902500255.1 Thalassophryne amazonica | reverse complement strand
TGGTTTCACCTGTCCAGATGTTTTTATTGATTTATTTTTAGTTCTAATTTGGGCTAAAACATAGTCGAGAAGAAAGTCCTTAAAGGCCCATGGGGAAGAAATCTGAGTGACTGCAACACACGAGATAGGAGACATGTCTGAATCTTCTGAATGGTTTCCACCTGGCTGTCTCTCACAGTTCCTGGAAAAATTTGATTCAGCGCTGCTCCAATCGCTCAGCCATTTTCCTGACAATGAAAATCCGACGAGGGGGGTGGACCAGTGCTCACTCAAAGCCTGCCCACAGGAGAATGACGCAACCGACAGGTGTGAAAAAAGTCACGCATGCGCACGAAGGTTCAAGCTTGGCTGATGCAATCACACGTGATTCAAATCCATATGGTTTTTGAAAAAAATAAAAAGGTCGGATAGTTTTCTAACAGACCTTGTATATAAAAAAAACTGATCTCAAACCAGCCCAGTTATATTCTTACCAGCAAAATAAACTTCAAGGTTGCCCAAGTGTGCAGAACACAATGGCAACAATGCTGGTTAAATCAAAACTATAGATCAGTGGGTGAGTGAGTGGGTTGAGCCATCCCAGCCAGCTTGTATAAGCAATAACTCAAAAATAATAAATTATATCATTTTGTAACTTACCAAATTAAAAGAGACATAAAGATGATGAAGTGGGTGTGGTGGCTCGGTGGTTAGAGGACTAGTGCGGAATGTGGCCATTTTGCGTCCAGGCTCCTGATGCACTCCTCCTGTTAACCCTGCAGTAAAAGGAGTAAAAGGCCTTTCACACGAGCATGCAAATGCCGCATGCGTCACTCTAAAACCCATTATTTTCAATGAGAAGCTTTGTGCAAATGCTGCATTGCCCAACAACCGAGCTTGCATGACACTCTGCTGTGAGTGCGCACCACCGCTTGCCGTCAAACTCACCACGGTCAAAGTTCAACTCAATCCAACTTTCACCTCCACTGAGCACTGTGACGTGAAACAAGGCATCAGGCCAAAACACGGAAGACAACAGAATGCAGAAATGTGTGTCAGATGAGCATCAGAACTGCTAATTTATACACAGCAGTTTTCTAAAGAAAATACTTAAATGTTTTTTTTAAACCTCAAGAATAATTTGTAATTACTATACATTTTGAAGTTAAAAACATTTCTTAGAAAACTTGTAATTAATATAGTTTGAAGTGTTAAAAAAAAATTCTTTAGAAATTTTTGATGTTCACCTGTAAATTAAAATCATAACTCATCTGTTGTTTCAGATGATTTCTTGATTAACATGATAATCAAGCTTGGATATTTATTTTTAAACAAATAAAATGGCATGAAAAGTAATGTGTACATTTTTAAGTCTAGTAGATTCATTTATATCTGCTTTTCAACCAGGTAAAAAAAAAACGCCGTAAATAAATATAAATATTTATTACAAACACAACAGGAGATGATGTAACAATGGCTACAGTGTATCTGTTAAAGATTAATGTATATTTTCTACAGTCACATTTCATTTACTCTTGATGGTTATTTTTTAGCACATGTAGTCTTGTGACATAAACCTCAAGATGAAATCATTTCTGAATTTAGTCATTATGGCATTTAATTATGTCTTCTTTGATTGTGTGATTTCTTGTAATGTTGTAATCAGGACAGAGTAATTAGTAAAATATGAATTTGACTATTCTAGTGATTGTGAATGCTTTGAAATTATGCACAATGGAGGCAGAGCTTCTACCTGTGCAAGTGTCTTTTTGACTGAAATTTGACTTCATGGACATGTTTAATGATTCATTCGTTTAATGTTAAAATATAAAAGGAAACAGAAATAATAAAATAGTTGCTCTTTAAAGACACTTTGTTTTATTTAGACGCATAGCATCTGTTGATTTTCAGAGATGACAGGTGAGCTGGACCCTCAGGACATTTAACCAGATGAAGGTCTCCTCTGCAGCTTTGACCTGTTGGTGGAGTCTTTGGAGACACTTTCTTCACATTTTGAAGAGCAAAGGTTTTTCTTGTTTTCAATCTGGACTGGAGGTTTTGGTGTTCAGCTCCATCACTGGACGTTTTGAAGTGTGCCTGTATTTACAAGGTTCTCGGCAAGAATTACAAAGACATTCCCAACCACTTTCCTGGCTTGTGACAGGCAGTGATTTAAGATCCCCTCTTCAGGATCAGGCCTCAAAACATTCCTCCTTGTTGTAAAATGAGACAAAAATGAAAAGACGAAAGAAAGAGGAACATTAAACATTCTGAGTTTCTGGACACTGAAAAAAAAATTCTGAACATTGTGAATCTTTATTAAAATGTTCCTGATGTGGGACAAGAAATATATTTCTTAAAATACAAAGAAAAATGAAACAGTGCTGTGCTATTTTCTTTAAGGTCTGATTACTAAATAGTTCAAAAAAAATTAAAATAAAAAAGTTTTCTAAAGTTGAGACTGTTCTTGCAGTAACAATTAAAAAGCTATGGTATAGATTTATTTGTTAAAAATAAAAATGGATCGAAAAATTTCTAAATATAAAACATTCAGTCACGCTGAGTGATTGATTCAGCATACTGCAGCTAAAGGCTAAACTAATGTTAGCCAATAAAGCTTACTAATGTCATGTTTTATTTTCAGATTACTCACGCAGACAATTTCAGAAGCTCTGTTGCTCTACCTACCTGTATATGTTCGGATTTGTGTGGGGCCTGCCTACCTGTACATGCTCAGATTTGTGTGGGGCCTGCCTACCTGTACATGCTCAGATTTGTGTGGGGCCTGCCTACCTGTACATGCTCAGATTTGTGTGGGGCCTGCCTACCTGTAATGAGGATGAAGCAATGAAGTATAGGTAACTTTCATCTTCTTCTTTATCTTTCGGCTGTTCCCGTTAGGGGTCGCCACAGCATCCTTCTCCCTATATACCCTGGGTCCCTCCTCTGCACATGTCCAAACCATCTCAATCTCGCCTCTCTGACTTTGTCTCCAAACCGTCCCACCTGAGCTGTCCCTCTGATATGTTCATTCCTAATCTTGTCCATTCTTGTCACTCCCAAAGAGAATCTCAACATCTTCAGCTCTGCCACCTCCAGCTCTGCCTCCTGTCTTTTTGTTAGTGCCACTGTCTCTAAACCATACAACATAGCTGGTCTCACTACTGTTTTGTAAACATTCCCCTTCACTCTTGCTGATATTCTTCGGTCACAAATCACTCCTGCCACCTTTCTCCACCCACTCCACCCTGCCTGCACTCTCTTCTTCACCTCTCTACCACACTCTCCATTACTTTGAACAGTTGACCCCAAATATTTAAACTCATCTACTTTCACCACTTCTACTCCTTGTAACTGCACTATTCCACTGGGCTCCCTCTCATTCACACACATGTACTCAGTCTTGCTTCTACTGACTTTCATTCCCCTTCTCTCCAAAGCATATCTCCACTTCTCCAGACTAGACTCAACTTGCTCTCTACTCTCACTACAGATCACAATGTCATCTGCAAACATCATAGTCCATGGGGACTCCTGTCTGATCTCATCTGTCAACCTGTCCATCACCACTGCAAACAAGAAAGGACTCAGAGCTGATCCTTGGTGTAATCCCACCTCCACCTTGAATGAGTCTGTCATTCCGACTGCGCATCTCACCGCTGTCACACTATTCTTGTACATGTCCTGTACTACCCTAACATACTTCTCTGCCACTCCAGACTTCCTCATACAATACCACAACTCTTCTCTTGGCACCCTATTATAAGCTTTTTCTAAGTCCACAAACACACAATGTAACTCTTTCTGTCCTTCTCTGTACTTTTCCAACATTATTCTCAGAGCAAACATTGCATCTGTAGTGCTCTTTCTCAGCATGAAACCATATTGCTGCTCACAGATCTTCACCTGTTTTCTAAGCCTAGCTTCTACTACTCTTTCCCATAACTTCATGCTGTGGCTGATCAGCTTTATGCCTCTGTAGTTACTGCAGCTCTGCACATCACCCTTGTTCTTGAAAATAGGAACCAGCACACTTTGTCTCCACTCCTCAGGCATCCTCTCACTTTCCAAGATTTTATTAAACAATCTGGTTAGAAACTCTACTGCCATCTCTCCTAGACATTTCCATGCCTCCATTGGAATGTCATCTGGACCAACTGCCTTTCCACTCTTCATCCTCTTCATAGCAGCCCTCACTTCTTCCTTGCTAATCTCTTTTACTTCCTGATTTACTCTCACCACATCATCCAGCCTTTTTCTCTCGCTCATTTTCTTTATTCATCAACTCTTAAAAATATTCCCTCCACCTTCTCAGCACACACTCCTCACTTGTCAGCACATTACCATGTGCATCTTTTACCACCCTAACCTGCTGCACATCCTTTCCAGCTCTGTCCCTTTGTCTGGCCAATCGGTACAAGTCCTTTTCTCCTTCCTTACTATTCAACTTCTTGTACAGCTCGCAATATGCCTTTTCCTTTGCTTTTGCCACTTCTCTTTTCGCCTTACACCGCATCTCCTTGTACTCCTGTCTACTTTCTTCATCTCTCTGACTATCCCAAATCTTTTTCACCAACCTCTTTGTCTTTATGCTTTCCTGGACCTCTTCATTCCACCACCAAGTCTCCTTGTCTTCCTTCCACTGTCCAGATGTCATACCCAGTACTGTCCTAGCTGTCTCCCTCACCACATCTGCAGTACTTTTCCAGTTGTCCAAAATTGCTTCTCCTCCATCCAGTCCTTCTCTCACCTGCTCGCTAAATTTCACACACCAGTCTTCCTCCTTCAGCTTCCACCATCTGATCCTTTGTTGAGCTCTCACTTCTTCTTCTTTACCTCTAAAGTCATCCTACAAACAACCATCCTATGCTGTCTAGTGACACTCTCTCCTGCTACCACCTTACAGTTTCTGATTTCTTTTAGCTTGCATCTCCTATAAAGAATGTAGTCCACCTGTGTGCACCTTCCTCCACTCTTATATGTTACTCTGTGCTCCTCCCTTTTCTTAATGTAGGTGTTCACCACAGCCATTTCCATCCTTTTTGCAAAATCAACTACCATCTGTCCTTCCCCATTCCTATCCTTGATACCATATCTACCCATTACTTCCTCATCACCTCTGTTCCCTTCACCAACATGCCCATTGAAGTCTGCTCCTATCACCACTCTTTCATGCTTGGGCACACTCTCCACCACCTCATCTAACACACTCCAGAAATCTTCTTTCTCCTTCATCTCACAACCTACCTGTGGGGCATATGCACTGATGATATTCATCATCACCCCTTCAATTTCCAACTTCACACTTATCACCCTGTCAGACACTCACTTAACCTCCAACACACTTTTAACATACTCTTCTTTTAAAACGACCCCAACACCATTTCTCTTCCTGTCCTCACCATGGTACAACAACTTGTACCCACCGCCGATGCTCCTGCTCTTACTTCCCTTCCACTTGGTCTCTTGCACACACAATATGTCTACCTTTCTCCTCTCCATCATATCAGCCAGCTCTCTCCCTTTACCAGTCATACTACCAACATTCAAAGTCCCCACTCTCATTTCCACCCTTCTAGTTTTCTTCTTCTCCCGCTGTTCGTGGCAACGTTTTCCTCCTTTTCTTCTTTCATGCACTGCATCAATTAAAAAGCAACTTGCTGAACCTGTATAATATCCTATAAATGTGTCTGCCACTTCCTTGATGCAGCACCTGACTTCATGTGGGAGTCGGTTAGCAAGTTACACCCCGTTTACACAGAGTCTACGACCGATATGCAATCGAAAAATGGCCTTTGCTCGCTGTCGCTCTCACCGGGGTTGCAGGCTGGTGACAGTGGGGTCTCCCACTGAGCTATATAACACTGGGTAGCTTATTAGCCAATGTTTTTAAAGCCAATCGGTCGCCATATTACCACTTGCATGTGCCGCTTCTGAACGGTCTTTTCTACCGAGCTTTAACCAGTTGCACGCAATTTTAATCTTTGTGATTTTGCCAAAAATGCCTTCATGTGCAGCTATAAACTGTGCAAAGCGCCAGTTCAAAGGCTGTGAACAAACATTTGACCTGTGAGTATGATTGGAATGGAAAGTAATAAACAATAATTTGAAAAGTTCTGTCCCTTATTCCAGCATACAGGCATTGATAGTGGCCTAAAATTTAGCAAGAATACATTCACAACATACGAGGTCTGTCCGAAAAGTAACGGACCTTTTTATTTTTTTCAAAAACTATATGGATTTGAATCATGTGCGCTTGCATCAGCCAAGCTTGAACCTTCGTGCGCATGCATGAGTTTTTTCACGCCTGTCGGTTGCGTCATTCGCCTGTGGGCAGGCTTTGAGTGAGCACTGGTCCAGCCCCCTTGTCGGATTTTTATTGCAAATAAATGTCTGAATGATTTGGAGCTTTACTGCATCAAATTTTTCCAGAAACTGTGAGAGACCTCCAGGTGGACACCATTCGCTAAATTCAGATGGCTTTCAGGGACGATTTTATGGGGATTACACAGAGTGTGACAGCTGGTTTAAAGACCACCCACAGTGGCTGAGAGCGCGGCGTGTTCCGAGTGCCGATCGACAGGCTGAAACGACCAGATCATTTCCAAACTGAACGCTGTGTTGATCCGGGACGTCGTCTGACTACCACAGACATGGACATCAAGACTTTTTCGGCACATTCCACTGTTACAGGAGTTTTTGTCATGGAAAGAGGAGCGAAGGAATGCGCCACCGTGCCGCGAATGGCGCGGGACAAAACCACAGGAATTCGCGCGTCGGGACGGAGCCGCATGGCGCAAAGCAACGCTGTGATGAAGCCTCACAGGACATGTTCTGGCATGTCCAGCTCATCCACAATTTCTCGGATAGTCACACGACTGAAAAGCCACCGAAAGCCGTCCTGTGAGACCAACATGGAGGTGGTTTTGTGCCGCATTCCTCCGCTTCTCTTTCCATGACAAAAACTCCTGTAACAGTGGAATGTGCCGAAAAAGTGCTGATGTCCACGCCTTCTGCCATTTCTGTGGTAGTCAGACGACGTCCCGGATCAACAAAGCCTTCACTTTGGAAATGATCTGGTCGTTTGAGCCTGTCGATCGCCGCTCAGAACGCGGCACGCTCTCAGCCACTGTGGGCGGTCTTTAAACCGGCTGTAACACTCCTTAATCTGTGTAATCCCCATAAAATCGTCCCTGAAAGCCATCTGAATTTTCTGAATGTTGTCCACCTGGAGGTCTCTCACAGTTTCTGGAAAAATTTGATGCAGCAAAGCTCCAAATTGTTCAGACATCTTATTCGCAATAAAAATCCAACGAGGGGGGTGGACCACTGCTCACTCAAAGCCTGCTCACAGGCGAATGACGCAACCGACAGGTGTGAAAAAACTCACGCATGCGCACGAAGGTTCAAGCTTGTCTGATGCAAGCGCACCTGATTCAAATCCATATAGTTTTTGAAAAAAATTAAAAGGTCCGTTACTTTTTGGACAGACCTCGTATGCAGCCGGTCTGCTCTGTGTGAGCCTGATCCCGTCAGATCTCAGAAGCTCAGCAGTCTGAGGCCTGGTTAGTACTTGGATGGGAGACCTTTTCGGAACACCAGCAGCTGTGTGTGTTTCTCTGGATGACAATGGAGTTGTGTCAGGACGGGTATCCGGCTTAACGTGCACCAAATACCAATGCGGATCTGGCTGTATCAGTATTTTTTTGTTTGTTTGTCTGTTTAAGTGGATACTGAGGTGTTAAACAAAAAGATAAAACAAACAAACAAAAACATTAGAAATGACAGTTTGAGGCTAATGTTTTTTGTTTTCTTCTCCTTCTGTTTGCTTCATGTGTGTTGTTTTAAGTCACATTCTTTTGAGTGCGTCTGTTACTTGCTGATCAATTTTCTTTTATTTATTTTGTTTCTTTAATACATGAATAATAAGATGACATACAAGGCAAAATGTTTACGTGATGTGTAAATTTGTAATGTCATGATGAAATGATTCAGTTTTAAATTCTACTGAGTGTAACATTTTGAATTTTCTGTCAACTTTCTTTATAAATCACCTTTTTTTTTCACAGCAAACATTTTTAATTTATTTCAAAAGTCTAAATACGTATACAGGTGTTATGCCATTTACAACAGAGTTAGTGGCACAGTTTCCCGAGAATATTGTACTACAGTGTAATACAATGTATGGTACCAATAAATATAGATATCGATAAGCTTGCTGATGAATTGAGTATTTGTCCCAGTGAGATATGAGTAACTGAGAACAGAAGTGGAGAATGTGTCAAAGTACTAAAAGAACAAAATAAATCAAACAGCTAATCATGGCGCACATGAATTAGGAGGGATGAAGGAAACAGGAAAACAAAAACAAAAAAACAAAGTGGCTATTCTTCCGTGACCGGAAGAGGACTGACTTTGGCTCTTTGACCAAAACGCGCTGTGGCGGGAGCACTAGAGAGTGGCACAGGGGGGCCTGGGGTGATCTGGGGGAGTTATGGTTAGGGTTAGAATAGCAAAATAAAATGAACTGCATCATGAAAATATTAAAAACCCAGTGACCCGCTAAAGTACGCCACATGATGATGTCATTACGCTCAACCAATCACAGCATGTTCCGGACAAATAGCTAAAGTAAGTCCACTGCCGGTCACGGAAGAATATCCACTGCCAAAAAAACACTGTTCCGAAATACTTTGAACCTGTTCCAACAACTGCGTTTCAGAATCTTTTCCTGTAGTGCGTATCAAAAGGACGTTACGTGCGCTAAATGGAACTCATCACATCACGTGACCAGAAACAAATGTTTTGAAACGTTCCACTTGATTTGTGCCCTCTGGAATTCAATCACAATATTGTGAATGAACGGCTAAAGTCTGCCCACGGACTGTGCTAGTGCATTTCCATGTTAGTAAAATAAAGTGAATGACCCTCTCTGTGAACGTATAATCGCCGCTAATCATCTGCGGAGCTGATGAAGTCGTCTGGCTGCAGCTCGCACTGAGCCACGCAAACATCAGCCTGACACTCAAAGCCGCCTTTGTCTGCTCGGCCTGCAGGCTGCCGCCGTGCTGCGCACAACAACACAGCCTGTCAAACTGGTTTTACCGGGGCTTTCTGTTAAAGCTGGAACACTGTTTGATTCTGAAGAGCTACGAACCAGAGGTTTGGATAAGGTAAAGGATTTATCAAACAACTGCACGCCTGCCCTCCCCAACCACGCCGATAAATAATTACACCACATGTCCTTCCTAGTAGCAACTTCGTACTCTGGTATAGTTACTAAACATCTGTTTAAGAAAAGCTTTATAATAATTCAAGTATATAAATAACAGCGGTGGGCACATTTCAGCTAATTAGAGCCATGCTAACTTTGTGTTAACAGATTAGCTTTTCTGCTGACTTTGAAAACCATTAGCATACCATTTAGCTTCCACTAAATTTAGTTTTGCTAACTTTAAGTGAGCTATTTAAAAAAAATAAATAAAAAATAAAGTTTAATGGCCAAAATGTTTGTAAAACCCTAAAATCATATATATATACAAATCTAATAAGCAAAATTGATACATTATGCAAAGTCAGCTTGCACCACCTTGAGGAGATGGAGGAGCAAGAGGTCAAAACAATTAATTAGATAATAATTAAGATCATTTTAAATGTGCATTTTTATTTATTAATACTATGTATTTGTTTAATACTCTCTTGTCAGTCAACTGTATGTTGAGTGTAAATTACTGTTTAATTTAATTTAATTATTTGTATACATCGTGACGATGCCCTGATCTCAGCATGCTAAACCTTTTTTGGAATCTCCATATTTACATTTCAACATATTAAATTTTCAGGTCTTTAGGTCTGTTTTTCAGGGTTTTGGAACAAACAAACAAGAGCAATCTGAGATTTATGACGTCCGCCAAGTGTTGACAAGGACTCAAAATAAAAGATGTGATTCACATCGTGACCCAAACTTTACCTGGAGCCAGATTCCACAACATGATGCAATAATTGCATACTGATCCAAGATGGTCTGACTGATCAAGATGTTGTAATCTAATATTTAATTCACAAGCTGAACCAAAATAGTGTCTTCCTGATCTTGCTTTTACATCGTGATGTCGTATCTTTCTGCTGCAGAACCTGCATATTGCTCCGGATCACTCTCAACAAATCCTGAGCCAGAATCCGGATCATGATTACCTCCAAAATTTAATGGAGTCTTCCACGCCCTAATATCTATTTGTGTTGCAAATTTGGTGAGAATCTGTGAAGGAGGGTTTTTTTTCTCACATAATCTTTCAAAGCCTATAGAAAGTGAAATCTTGATCCAGAATCAGAATCCGGATCACCTCCAAAATTTAATGGAGTCTTCCAAGGCCAAATATCTATCTGTTGTGAAAATCTCATCAAAATCCGTGCAAAAATTTTGATGTAATCTTGCTAACAGACAGACAGACAAACGCCAATGATTTTATTACATCCTTGGTGGACGGAACAAAACGAGCCAATGCAATATATATTAGTGGTGTACCAGCTCAGCATTATCACCGCTAAGTGCTAATCGACAGTCAGGTTTCGGGGTTATCTGTGCTCACTGTAACACAACTATAAATGAGCAATTTCAGTGTTAGATAGACAGAAGATGTGTTCTTATTAAAGACAAAACAAGATGGAAATTTCCGTGCAGTGAAGCAGTTTTTCCCACTACAATAGATGTGAACGGGAGGTGTGTAAACACGGTTGCTGTTCTTAGTTTGTTCAGTCATTTTATATGTCAGTACAGCAAACTGCAGTGTGTTTTGTCATGAACTTGTATTTGCACTCATTTTGTCAGCTTATGTTGGCATTAGTAAACAAAGGAATCAGTGTTTCAGTGTGATTCATTGCGGATTGAGTTCCACGCAGCTTTTACAAACAGCAGTGGTTTTATGGATTCTCCTTTGAAAGTATTTCTCTGTTGTTGTGTTAGAGTGCAATTTTTTTTCCCCAAGTGTTAAACAGCTACAGTATGTTTTCAAAGAGGAAGGGAGCACAGTGCTGATCCTTTTTGTTTCTTCCTGACACATCACGTAAGATTTTAATGATGCTGTTATCGGTAAAAGTACCACTGCCGAATACTAGTAAAATAAAGGTCAGAACAAGTTTTCACGCTTGATTCATTGTCAGATTTTTTATTTTTTTTTTTTATGTAACAAAGCTTGAAAAAAGAATAAAGGAAAAACAAAATAAAATGTATATAAATCTGCCAGAAGAACAAGTGAAAAGTTTCTAAAGATTTCTGAGCTTTATTTTACAAATAGAAAGTATTGCATCTTTTTTAAAAAAAACAAAAAAAACAGCAGCCTAAAAATTTGTGGTGAGGCTAAAAAAGAAAAGAAAAACAAATGTAATGTCAGATATGACTCAAAATAAGATGTTTCAAAGACTCTGTCTTACTGATGATCTAAAAACAAGTGTTTTAATATTTGCAAAATTTTACTTAAGTAATTGTGTCGATTACTGACCACGTCGGCAGTAATGACACCCAGTTACGCCAATCAGAGTTCACTAAAATTAACATTGAATCGGTGTGTAACTTTGCAAAAACAATGTCAATCAATCAATCAATCAATCAATTTTTTTATATAGCGCCAAATCACAACAAACAGTTGCCCCAAGGCGCTTTATATTGTAAGGCAAAGCCATACAATAATTACAGAAAAACCCCAATGGTCAAAACAACCCCCTGTGAGCAAGCACTTGGCTACAGTGGGAAGGAAAAACTCCCTTTTAACAGGAAGAAACCTCCAGCAGAACCAGGCTCAGGGAGGGGCAGTCTTCTGTCGGACTCTGTAGTTTTCTCTGGGCCCCTCCCCAATCGGACCGGGAGTGACATGTTTAGCCGCATGTTCTCCCTGAATTGCTGGCTGTCTGAGTGGTGTCCAAAAAATGAGGTGGGCTTCATAGATAATTGGCAAAGCTTCTGGGGAAAACCTGGTCTTGTTAGGAGAGACGGCATCCATCCCACTTTGGATGGAGCAGCTCTCATTTCTAGAAATCTGGCCAATTTTCTTAAATCCTCCAAACCGTGACTATCCAGGGTTGGGACCAGGAAGCAGAGTTGTAGTCTTACACACCTCTCTGCAGCTTCTCTCCCCCTGCCATCCCCTCATTACCCCATCCCCGTAGAGACGGTGCCTGCTCCCAGACCACCAATAACCAGCAAAAATCTATTTAAGCATAAAAATTCAAAAAGAAAAAATAATATAGCACCTTCAACTGCACCACAGACTAAAACAGTTAAATGTGGTCTATTAAACATTAGGTCTCTCTCTTCTAAGTCCCTGTTAGTAAATGATATAATAATTGATCAACATATTGATTTATTCTGCCTTACAGAAACCTGGTTACAGCAGGATGAATATGTTAGTTTAAATGAGTCAACACCCCCGAGTCACACTAACTGTCAGAATGCTCGTAGCACGGGCCAAGGAGGAGGATTAGCAGCAATCTTCCATTCCAGCTTATTAATTAATCAAAAACCCAGACAGAGCTTTAATTCATTTGAAAGCTTGACTCTTAGTCTTGTCCATCCAAATTGGAAGTCCCAAAAACCAGTTTTATTTGTTATTATCTATCGTCCACCTGGTCGTTACTGTGAGTTTCTCTGTGAATTTTCAGACCTTTTGTCTGACTTAGTGCTTAGCTCAGATAAGATAATTATAGTGGGTGATTTTAACATCCACACAGATGCTGAGAATGACAGCCTCAACACTGCATTTAATCTATTATTAGACTTTATTGGCTTTGCTCAAAAAGTAAATGAGTCCACCCACCACTTTAATCATATCTTAGATCTTCTTCTGACTTATGGTATGGAAATTGAAGACTTAACAGTATTCCCTGAAAACTCCCTTCTGTCTGATCATTTCTTAATAACATTTACATTTAGTCTGATGGACTACCCAGCAGTGGGGAATAAGTTTCATTACACTAGAAGTCTTTCAGAAAGCGCTGTAACTAGGTTTAAGGATATGTTTCCATCTTTATGTTCTCTAATGCCATATACCAACACAGTGCAGAGTAGCTACCTAAACTCTGTAAGTGAGATAGAGTATCTCGTCAATAGTTTTACATCCTCATTGAAGACAACTTTGGATGCTGTAGCTCCTCTGAAAAAGAGAGCTTTAAATCAGAAGTGCCTGACTCCGTGGTATAACTCACAAACTCGCAGCTTAAAGCAGATAACCCGTAAATTGGAGAGGAAATGGCGTCTCACTAATTTAGAAGATCTTCACTTAGCCTGGAAAAAGAGTCTGTTGCTCTATAAAAAAGCCCTCCGTAAAGCTAGGACATCTTACTACTCATCACTAATTGAAGAAAATAAGAACAACCCCAGGTTTCTTTTCAGCACTGTAGCCAGGCTGACAAAGAGTCAGAGCTCTATTGAGCCGAGTATTCCTTTAACTTTAACTAGTAATGACTTCATGACTTTCTTTGCTAATAAAATTTTAACTATTAGAGAAAAAATTACTCATAACCATCCCAAAGACGTATCGTTATCTTTGGCTGCTTTCAGTGATGCCGGTATTTGGTTAGACTCTTTCTCTCCGATTGTTCGGTCTGAGTTATTTTCATTAGTTACTTCATCCAAACCATCAACATGTCTATTGGACCCCATTCCTACCAGGCTGCTCAAGGAAGCCCTACCATTATTTAATGCTTCGATCTTAAATATGATCAATCTATCTTTATTAGTTGGCTATGTACCACAGGCTTTTAAGGTGGCAGTAATTAAACCATTACTTAAAAAGCCATCACTTGACCCAGCTATCTTAGCTAATTATAGGTCAATCTCCAACCTTCCTTTTCTCTCAAAAATTCTTGAAAGGGTAGTTGTAAAACAGCTAACTGATCATCTGCAGAGGAATGGTCTATTTGAAGAGTTTGTCAGGTTTTAGAATTCATCATAGTACAGAAACAGCATTAGTGAAGGTTACAAATGATCTTCTTATGGCCTCAGACAGTGGACTCATCTCTGTGCTTGTTCTGTTAGACCTCAGTGCTGCTTTTGATACTGTTGACCATAAAATTTTATTAGAGATTAGAGCATGCCATAGGTATTAAAGGCACTGCGCTGCGGTGGTTTGAATCATATTTATCTAATAGATTACAATTTGTTCATGTAAATGGGGAATCTTCTTCACAGACTAAGGTTAATTATGGAGTTCCACAAAGTTCTGTGCTAGGACCAATTTTATTCACTTTATACATGCTTCCCTTAGGCAGTATTATTAGACGGCATTGCTTAAATTTTCATTGTTATGCAGATGATACCCAGCTTTATCTATCCATGAAGCCAGAGGTCACACACCAATTAGCTAAACTGCAGGATTGTCTTACAGACATAAGGACATGGATGACCTCTAATTTCCTGCTTTTAAACTCAGATAAAACTGAAGTTATTGTACTTGGCCCCACAAATCTTAGAAACATGGTGTTTAACCAGATCCTTACTCTGGATGGCATTACCCTGACCTCTAGTAATACTGTGAGAAATCTTGAGGTCATTTTTGATCAGGATATGTCATTCAAAGCGCATATTAAACAAATATGTAGGACTGCTTTTTTGCATTTACACAATATCTCTAAAATTAGAAAGGTCTTGTCTCAGAGTGATGCTGAAAAACTAATTCATGCATTTATTTCCTCTAGGCTGGACTATTGTAATTCATTATTATCAGGTTGTCCTAAAAGTTCCCTGAAAAGCCTTCAGTTAATTCAAAATGCTGCAGCTAGAGTACTGATGGGGACTAGAAGGAGAGAGCATATCTCACCCATATTGGCCTCTCTTCATTGGCTTCCTGTTAATTCTAGAATAGAATTTAAAATTCTTCTTCTTACTTATAAGGTTTTGAATAATCAGGTCCCATCTTATCTTAGGGACCTCATAGTACCATATCACCCCAATAGAGCGCTTCGCTCTCAGACTGCAGGCTTACTTGTAGTTCCTAGGGTTTGTAAGAGTAGAATGGGAGGCAGAGCCTTCAGCTTTCAGGCTCCTCTCCTGTGGAACCAGCTCCCAATTCAGATCAGGGAGACAGACACCCTCTCTACTTTTAAGATTAGGCTTAAAACTTTCCTTTTTGCTAAAGCTTATAGTTAGGGCTGGATCAGGTGACCCTGAACCATCCCTTAGTTATGCTGCTATAGACTTAGACTGCTGGGGGGTTCCCATAATGCACTGTTTCTTTCTCTTTTTGCTCTGTATGCACCACTCTGCATTTAATCATTAGTGATCGATCTCTGCTCCCCTCCACAGCATGTCTTTTTCCTGGTTCTCTCCCTCAGCCCCAACCAGTCCCAGCAGAAGACTGCCCCTCCCTGAGCCTGGTTCTGCTGGAGGTTTCTTCCTGTTAAAAGGGAGTTTTTCCTTCCCACTGTCGCCAAGTGCTTGCTCACAGGGGGTCGTTTTGACTTTTGGGGTTTTTACGTAATTATTGTATGGCTTTGCCTTACAATATAAAGCGCCTTGGGGCAACTGTTTGTTGTGATTTGGCGCTATATAAATAAAATTGATTGATTGATTGATTGATTGATTACACTGGACAAAAAAATAATTCTTGCATGGACGTTGACGACTGATTTAGGGTAATTTTGGATTGCTGAATCTGAGCTCAGAATTCGTCTATCGCATCACTTTTTTGCAGCGTATGTTCCGTATTGATGGATTATGCAAAAGTTGCTCATTCACTCATGAATTTGATGGCTCTAATCACGCACAAAAGCAGCTTCAAACACACAGTTTTAAAACCAGGTTCGCGAAATGTGAACAGGCTGTAATATCGTGCGAGACTGCAGGTTTTGCTTCCATGCTTGATATGAGAAATATGTTTTCATATCTCAAAAACTTGATATGATTGGGAAAAACTAACACCAAGTTTGGGTTCAGCGCCCCCAAATTACTCCAGATCCGTAGAAAAACTTTTGTTGACCAGTGTTGTTAGGCAACGAGCACTGCAACAGATTGGAGTAGGTGTGTATAGAAAATGGATGGATGGATGAGACAGCTATATTTGGAAAGATTTTGGAGTTTTCCAGTGAAGGCTTGTTTACCCCAGAAAAGAATCCAGGTTATGGTTTTGTGTCTACATTTGTCCTTTATCAAACTTTGTGCCACAGTGTGGAAAGATGGAGCTGACTTTGAGTGTTGTGCCTGTGAATACAAAGCTTAGTAATCCACCCTCATTAAGACATTACTTTTGTTTTTCTGTTTGCTGCAGTTGCGTGTATACTGAGGTCATATGTGACCCACATGGATGTGTTTGAGGTATTTCAGTACGCTGATAAAGGGAAGTGTGCAAAGGTTGAGCAAGCAACAGAGAACAAGAGGTCTGTTCAGGCCTACCGTTCCCCGCTCCTGCATTCCTGGTTTGAATGGAATGTCCTTAAGATGTCCACAGTACACTCCGCCCGTTAAGCGCATGGTTGTCATACTTAGTCATGTTTGGTAATTACTGCTGCATCTAGAGATGACATATTTACAGTCTGTAAGGAACCCTTCTGGCAAACATTAACCATAGCGATGCGTTCACTCTGGACGATGAGTAACGTAATTCTGAACCAAGAACAAAACATAAATACGGCTGATCATCAATTTTAACAGAACTATGTCACTAATTTGTAAGTTGGCTTCTGAGACAAGTGCATGTTGGAAAATAGTGTGGACGCTTCCATCAGAGGTGCTGCAGTGTTCAACTATGGAGCCAGGATGAGAGTGTATACCTGTAATACTGACATAATTCATCAGTTAACAAAAGCAATTGCCAACAATTTAGGTACTTTACATCTTTTAAATATAATAATGTTTCTCTGTTTTATTTCACTTTAAAAGGGGAACTCCAACATGTTTCAATCGAGCTCTACTTTTAGATGTTTTGGGGTTAACCTTTTCACTCAGGACAGAAACAGATTTAATTGATGGTGTATTGATTTAGCATGCAAGCACTGTCACAGGCTAACTGGCTGGCTACACAGTGTGTGTGGAGGAAAGCTAAAAATGCACTTTTTGTCACCTCAGAAGAGGCAAAAATGTAATTCTACGTGTCTGGTAGCATTCACTTTATTGAGTTTCAAATTATGCAAAATCTCAGAGTTCACCGCTCTGTGAGATGTCAACAACATTGAGAAATGCACTGAGTCTGTCTGATAAGGCTACAATTTAACTGCTGCACACAGACAACAGCATTAACATTGCAAGGTAAACTCTTTGTATATTGTGCGTAAAACTCTTGTTAAAATATTATCTAGGATTTAGAAATTGTTATTCCGTTTGTTTTATGTAAACACGCGAGAATCTGTTTGTTCCAAAATAATATATATATATATAGAGGTCTGTTAGAAAAGTGTCCGACCTTATTATTTTTTTCAAAAACCATATGGATTTGAATCACGTGTGATTGCGTCAGACAAGCTTGAACCCTCGTGCGCATGCGTGAGTTTTTTCACGCCTGTCGGTTGCTTCATTCGCCTGTGAGCAGGCTTTGAGTGAGGTGTGGTCCACCCCTCTCGTCTATTTTTTATTGTGAATAAATGAACGATTTGGAGCTTTGCTGCATCAATTTTTTTTCCAGAAACTGTGAGAGACCTCCAGGTGGACACCGTTTGAAAAATTAATATGGCTTTCAGGGACGATTTTATGGGGATTAAACAGATTACGGGGTGTTACTGCTGCTTTAAGGACGGCCCACAACTGCTGAGAGCGTGGTGCACTCCCAGCCCCCATCAACAGCCTGACACCCCGCTGGAACAACCAGATCATTTCCAACGTGAAGGCTTTGTTGATCCGGGACCTCGTCTGACTTTCACAAAAAGGCAGAAGATGTGGACATCAGCACTTTTTCCGGCACATTCCACTGTTACAGGAGTTTTTTTCATGGAAAGAAAAGCGGAGGGACGCGCCACGGCTCCGTTCATTACGCGGGACAAAACCACCTCGGTGTTGGTCTCTCAGGACGTCTTTGAGGTGGATTTCAGACGGATTCCGGTTGCTTTCCAGTCGTGTGAATATCCGATTGTGATTGTGCATGAGCTGGACATGCCAGAACATGTCCTGTGAGGCTTCATCACGGCGTTGCTTTGCGCCGAGCGGCTGTACCGCAATGCGCGGAACTCCGCACGTCTGTCTTAATGTGCCAGAAAAAGTGCTGATGTCCACGTCTTTTCATAATTCCTGTGCTAGTCAGACAACATACCGGATCAATACAGCGTCCAGTTTAAAAATGAACGCCACATTTCACTGTTACAGGAGTTTTTGTCATGGAAAGAGAAGCTGCTCCACCGCGCGTCGCGGTGCAGCCGCTCGGCGCAAAGCAACACCGTGATGAAGCCTTCCAGGACATGTTGGGGCAGGTCCAGCTCATGCACAATCACAATCGGATATTCACATGACTGGAAAGCAACCGGAATCCGTCTGAAATCCACCTCAAAGATGTCCTGAGAGACCAACACCGAGGTGGTTTTGTCCCGCATAATGAACGGAGCCGTGGCGCATCCCTCCGCTTTTCTTTCCATGAAAAAAACTCCTGTAACGGTGGAATGTGCCGGAAAAAGTGCTGATGTCCACATCTTCTGCCTTTTTGTGAAAGTTGTTCCAGCAGGGTGTCAGCCTGTCGATGGGGGCTGGGAGCACGCTGCGCTCTCAGCAGTTGTGGGCCGTCCTTAAAGCGGCAGTAACACCCCGTAATCTGTTTAATCCACATAAAATCGTCCCTGAAAGCCATGTTAATTTTCCGAACGGTGTCCACCTGGAGGTCTCTCTCAGTTTCTGGAAAGAAATTGATGCAGCAAAGCTCCAAATCATTCAGACATTTATTTGCAATAAAAAATAGACGAGAGGGGTGGACCACACCTCACACAAAGCCTGCTCACAGGCGAATGACACAACCGACAGGCGTGAAAAAACTCACACATGTGCACGAGGGTTCAAGCTTGTCTAACGCAATCACACGTGATTCAAATCCATATGGTTTTTTAAAAAAATAATAAGGTCGGATACTTTTCTAATAGACCTCGTGTGTGTGTGTGTATATGTGTGTGTGTGTATGTATGTATGTATGTATGTATGTATGTGTGTGTGTATATATATATATATATATATAATGTTTAGTTTATTCCAAGCCGGCAATATAAAAACAAAACAAATTATCATATACATCATATACAATATTCACACTTATAGCAGTAGCGAGAGGACAGCTTGGAAGGGAGTGGGATGAAGACAAGCTTATTTACTGGCACCTGTGTGCCAGCTCTGCCAGAAGAAGGGATCCTTAGAACACATCCTCAGCTGTTGCTCAAAGACCCTGGGAGATGGGAGGTATCACTGGCGCCATGACCAGGTCCTGCGGGCAATAGCAGACACCATCTGTACCGGCATCAACATCAGTAAGGGACAACAACCAACCAAGAGCACAATTGCTTTTGTTCGAGCAGGGGAGAAACCTCAGCCTTCCAAGAAGACTCAAGGGGGCCTGCTTACAACAGCAAGAGACTGGCAGCTCTTGGTCGATCTGGGGAGACAGTTGCAATTCCCGGACAACATCGCAGCCATGACACTCTGTCCAGACATGGTGTTGATGTCAATGTCCAGCCAGCAGGTGGTGCTCCTTGAGCTAACAGTTCCCTGGGAGGACAGAATGGAGGAAGCCCAGGAGAGGAAGAGACCAAAATATGCAGAGCTTGTGGCTGAGTGCCGGAGGAACGGTTGGAATGCCCGCTGCGAGCCAATTGAGGTGGGCTGCAGGGGCTTTGCAGGCACATCCTTACACCGCTTCCTTGGACTCCTTGGGATTTGCGGACTGCATAGGCAAAGAGCCACCAAGAACATCTTGGAAGCAGCTGAGAAGGCCTCAAGGTGGCTCTGGTTGAGGAGGGTGGAGGCGTGGCGTAGTGCGCTACCTGGACACAAGTCGGGGGACTGATTACCCCCGGCTGGGTCGCCCGAGTGAGGGTGTATGACTAAGACCCGAAACACCCAGTGATCTTGGGAGAGTCACTGAAGATGTGTCCAGGTTGCACCACTAGGTGTATTGCAGGTCTATGTGTGTGTGTGTGTGTGTGTATATATATATATATCAAATCAATTTTATTTATATAGCGCCAAATCACAACAAACAGTTGCCCCAAGGCGCTTTATATTGTAAGGCAAGGCCATACAATAATTACTGAAAAACCCAAACGGTCAAAACGACCCCCTGTGAGCAAGCACTTGGCTACAGTGGGAAGGAAAAACTCCCTTTTAACAGGAAGAAACCTCCATCAGAACCAGGCTCAGGGAGGGGCAGTCTTCTGCTGGGACTGGTTGGGGCTGAGGGAGAGAACCAGGAAAAAGACATGCTGTGGAGGGGAGCAGAGATCAATCACTAATGATTAAATGCAGAGTGGTGCATACAGAGCAAAAAGAGAAAGAAACAGTGCATCATGGGAACCCCCCAGCAGTCTACGTCTATAGCAGCATAACTAAGGGATGGTTCAGGGTCACCTGATCCAGCCCTAACTATAAGCTTTAGCAAAAAGGAAAGTTTTAAGCCTAATCTTAAAAGTAGAGAGGGTGTCTGTCTCCCTGATCTGAATTGGGAGCTGGTTCCACAGGAGAGGAGCCTGAAAGCTGAAGGCTCTGCCTCCCATTCTACTCTTACAAACCCTAGGAACTACAAGTAAGCCTGCAGTCTGAGAGCGAAGCGCTCTATTGGGGTGATATGGTACTATGAGGTCCCTAAGATAAGATGGGACCTGATTATTCAAAACCTTATAAGTAAGAAGAAGAATTTTAAATTATATTCTAGAATTAACAGGAAGCCAATGAAGAGAGGCCAATATGGGTGAGATATGCTCTCTCCTTCTAGTCCCCGTCAGTACTCTAGCTGCAGCATTTTGAATTAACTGAAGGCTTTTCAGGGAACTTTTAGGACAACCTGATAATAATGAATTACAATAGTCCAGCCTAGAGGAAATAAATGCATGAATTAGTTTATGTGTGTGTGTGTGTGTGTGTGTATATGTATGTATATATATATATATATATATATATATATATATATATATATATATATATATATATATATATATATATATATATATATATATATATATGTGTGTGTGTCTGAAATTTGGTTTGCATTTATGAAGTTCCACGCAGGTTAAACGTAGCAGACACGGAATGCTTGTTTTAGCAAGTTTTCAGGGGTCTCATACAGCAGTCTCTTATGAATGTGATGAAAGGCATAAAAGGAAGTATAATTTTTTGGGGGGAGTATAATGTTAATTTGCAATTGTCATCATGTATTTACACCCTTTCTTTCTCTTTTTGCTCTGTATGCACCACTCTGCATTTAATCATTAGTGATCGATCTCTGCTCCCCTCCACAGCATGTCTTTTTCCTGATTCTCTCCCTCAGCCCCAACCAGTCCCAGCAGAAGACTGCCCCTCCCTGAGCCTGGTTCTGCTGGAGGTTTCTTCCTGTTAAAAGGGAGTTTTTCCTTCCCACTGTAGCCAAGTGCTTGCTCACAGGGGGTCGTTTTGACCGTTGGGGTTTTACATAATTATTGTATGGCCTTGCCTTACAATATAAAGCGCCTTGGGGCAACTGTTTGTTGTGATTTGGCGCTGTATAAATAAAATTAATTGATTGATTGATTGATGTATTTTCAGTATGTTGTTTTGACTGCAGTGCCTCTCTGGCATGCCAGGAATTATGGGATATCTCAATAGGGTGAATGGAGAGGATCCCGTAGAAGTAAATATGCATGTTTCCCCTCACTAAATATGAATAAACTTAAGACAATGGATTATACATTTGGTCGCTTAGCCTGCAGTCCATATAATGTTTTCAGAGTTGTATTGGTATCTTGATGGCTTCCCTCACCTGTCTGTGTTTGTATTGCTTGATTATTGAAGACTGCTTATAAAAACATCCATCCATCTGTCCATTTTCAACATCCACTTATTGTAATTAAGAGTCATGGGGGGGCAAAGCCTATCCCAGCAAATAAAAGATGTATGTTGTAAAATCATTCTGCCCCACAAAAAAGTAATAATATTACCATATAATTTCTGCACAGAAATATATGTAAACTTGTGACCACAACTGCCTCAAGGTGCCACATACTACAGTTCATCACTTTGGCTGTAAACGTAAAACAAATCAAAGTTTTCTGGAGTGCTGTTGCCAGGCAGTTTGATGCACTTCTGTAAACAAAGCTTTGATTGTGTTTTTGAATTAAAAGTTGAAATTTCATGTCATCCCTGAATTTTAATTTTTAGTCTTAGAAGAAATAGAACATGTTGAAAACAATTACTTTAATTTAGATTTTTGTTAAAATTACAGGGATCGTTCAGAGCTGCTGGAGGAGGCAAGAAAAATGGAAGCGGCCAAGTTCCGGTACATCCTGCCTGTTTATGGGATCTGTGAAGATCCTCAAGGCCTCGTCATGGAGTACATGGAGACGGGATCACTGGAGACCCTGCTGGCCACTGAGCCGTTGCCATGGGAGCTCCGTTTCCGTATCATCCACGAGACGGCAGTGGGAATGAACTTCCTGCACTGCATGAACCCTCCTCTGCTCCACTTGGACCTGAAGCCAGCCAACATCCTACTGGACGCCCACTATCATGTTAAGGTAGAGAACTAATCTGATCACCTCCTTGACTCTTCAGATACAATGTGTAAAATGAGTGTTGGGTTGTTCAATAATGCATTTCCTTTGTGGAGGAAGTTGTAGGACATTTACAGAAAGACGTAACAATTTCTCAACATACTTTTCAGATGATCTATTGGGCGTCTGTGATCATGATATAGATATGCAGCACTGTTTCCCGGTTGCTGACTGGTTCACACACCCACAAAGAATGTTCTTGCAAAGTTGTGTCATTCTCTTTCATGTCTTTTTACCAGGAACATGATGGTGCTTATGCAAATTTAAGCTGTGAAGGAAATATGACAGGAATTTTAGGGCCCCTTCACACATAACACGAAAGACGCAGAAACCGAAAGAAAATCTGTGGTCCACAAACGAAATGGGGAACCACGAAACATTCCACCTGCTGTCGGGAGGGGTGCACGGTGGGACAGGCGTGCACAATACCGCGGTGACGGCTTGGTGCACGCTCGTGTTCGAGCGCACGAACACAGTGCGAGAATGTGGAAAGTCATGCACACGGCAGCGGAGGGAAAAATTAATAAAACACTACAATTTATACGTAATACTTAATTCCTGTTATAAAGATCAGATTTAGCCTCCGCCTAGATGTACACCAGGAAGTAATGAAATGATGTAGATTACTGTTCTCTCATGTTTTATATGAATTACTTGATGCGCTCGAGCTGGCCAGCTCCTGTCTCATGGTGTTGTGAACACATCAGCCGGCACGCAGTGACCCGCTGCAAATGTGAGCTGTGTTTTAATTATTGTAATGTGGGGAAATCTTGCAGTGACATGCGCTTTATGGGGGTGTCCTGTGGGGTGATTTCCTGCATGGCATGATATTCACCAGCATTGCGGTGCGCTGTTGCAGCGGTCAGCTGAAGCAATATGTGTTTTAATTTATTTCCACGTGAGGACAGCATGCTGATGTCTGCGCTTCATGATGTAGTTATGCGACTTAATATCCTACAAGCAAGTACAGGTGTTTCCAAGCTATGACTTGCAAACACAGATATATGAACAGCTGCACATCACAGGGGGACACGCCCACCTCTGTCAGCGGACCTTGGCAAGTCACAGAAAAAAAGGCTCACTCTGTGTTGCTTTGTTCTGTGATTTTAATGTTATGTTTGTATTATTATTATTAAGCCATTTGTGTGGGGGGAAGTGGGGAGCGGATGGCAACAACACACTCCACATGCCATTTGTGTGTGTACATGTGCGTGGAGGGAGTTGGCACAGTTACGCTCATGTGTGTTGCTAGGTGACGCCACACTCGTGTTGTACTTTGACAGTTTTCACAGACACGATTAGCAGAATAGAGGGCTTTTATAAGTGTGCAGCGAGCGGTGTTAGATGTTCGTGTGTGACACCTGGAATTTGGCCAACACCTGCCGAGAGAGGAGGGTCGAATGAGCACGTGTACAAAGCCTTTGAGGCAGCTCTGATTTTTCACAAATGGCATGTAATTCTCCTTCGTGCACTAGTTGGCTTCAGTCGTGTTATGTGTGAAGGGGCGCTTAGTATTTCCTGTCAAGTCAACTGCTCTGTTGTTAGTGTGGCACTAATTACACAAAGTACCAAATATCACAGCTGCAAGGATAAAGGTTCATGAAAAAATATTTTCCCCCTTCCTGATTTGATCTATTTATGCACAAGTCATTATTAATGATCTGGTGTTCAAGATAAGTTAGTATAAGACCAAGCCAACCTGAATAAATATCATATGTTTTTGAATTGAACACTTAATTTACTGTGCTAACGCTTACACTGCAAATTCTGGGGTACCTCAGGGATGTGTTCTGGTTCCTACTGTGTTCGTATATTCTGTGGTTAGTTCTGGTAACGTGAGCTGGTGTCACACATTGCCACATCCACTATTACACCATATGTCTGACTACATCACATTGGCTCCTTTTATAACAACCACACAGGCGAGAAATTAGTCCATTCACACCTCTTGAAAAGAACTATGTATGCGCCACAGCTAGGTGAAATTTGGGCATCTCATAGACCTTCTCCACCCACTGGGACCTCAACACTGAGACACCTACTGGCTGAATCATGTCCAAAGACATGAACCACAGTGTAGCAGTCAATTCCTCACGAGTGTTGCTCCCATAAACTCTGTGTGTGCTTGTGTGTGTGTGTCTGAATACAGTGCATCCAGAAAGTATTTATAGCGCTTTTTCCACATTTTGTTATGTTACAGCCTTATTCCAAAATGCAGTAAATTCATTATATTCCCTCAAAATTCTACTCACAACACCCCATAGTGACAACATTAAAAGTTTTTTTTTAATTTTTACCGATTTATTAAAAATAAAAAAACTTAAGAAATCGCAAGTACGTAAGTATTCACACCCTTTGCTCAATACTTTCTTGATGCACCTGTGGCAGCAATTACAGCCTCAAGTCTTCTTAAAATTGATGCCACAAGCTTGACACACATATCATTGGGCAGTTTTACCCATTCCTTATTGCAGTACCTCTCAGGCTCCACTAGGCTGGATGAGTAATGTCGGTGCACAGCCATTTACAAATCTCTCCAGAGATTTTCAGGTCTGGGGTCTGGCTGGGCACAGAGGAATGCTGGAGCTCTGACAGAGTGACAGTCCGGTTCTTGGTCTGCCTTGGTGAAGGCCGTTGAAATCTGGCTCCTCTTCATTTGTGCTCCCGTACAGTCTGCGGTCGTCAAGGCCACTCCAGAGTCTATGCATACACGGACAGAAACTGAAATGAAATCATCTGCACACATGACACACGCCCCACCCCCCGAGCTTGGCTGCACGGTGGAAATGCTGCTGCAGCCCACACACACTCATTGCCTCAATTTGGATGATGGACTGTTTCAAAGCTTAGCGTACATAAACAAATCAAATGTATACAGTGGCTTGCAAAAGTATTCAGCCCCTTGGTATTTCACACATTTTAATTTGTTTATGGCATTTCATATACAAAAAGTAAATCAGGTATATAAATTTTTCTAAAATTATCTTCCTTAGACTGAAACTGAAAGTAAATCTCTACAACCTGATGTCAAATAATTAAAAATATAAAACCCAAGATGATGGGTTGCATAAGTAATCAGCCCCTTTGGTATAATACCTGTAAATAATCAGTTTAATTGCAAGTTTTCTTCATACAAGTCAGGAGATGGATACATGAACATTTCCAAGTCACTCAATATGTCTTGAACTTTATTTACATCAGTTATGAAGAAATACAAACAGTTTGGCACTCTATGGTAAATCTGTGTGGAGTAGACAGTTCTCAAAAATTAAGTGACTGTGCATAAGGAGAAGAGTGAGGAAAACCACCAAGACAACCAGACAGCCCAAAAGAAGAACTCAGAACTCAGACGTTTATTGCCATTGCCAATGAACAGGATTCACAGACTAGGAATTTGCTTTGGTATAATGGTGCAACATTAAACAGAGAGCAATATAAAATGCTAAGATAAAATATGTGCTAAAATAAGATAAAATATGAAATTGAAATATGAAAGGCTATGTACAACAACACAAACAGAAAAACAGTGCAGTGGGAGGAGTGCAATTAAAAACCAAAGTACATTGTCTAAAGTGACCCGTGATAAAATGATAAAGTGACAGAGTTAAGCTTAAGGTGATTGAGTTATGAGGAGTTCATGAGTCTAACGGCAGAGGGGAAGAAACTGTTCTTATGGCGGGAGGTTCTGGTCCGGATGGACCGTAGCCTTCTGCCCAAGGGGAGTGGTTTGAATAGACTGTGTGCAGGGTAAGAAGGGTCAGCTGTGATCCGACCTGCTTGGCCCAGAGTCCTGGAGACGTGCAGGTCATGGAGAGATGGAAGGCTACAGCCGATCACCTTCTCAGCAGAGGCCACAATGCGCTGCAGTCTGTGTCTGTCCCTGGCTGTGGTCCCGGCGTACCACACCGTGATGGAGGAGCAGAGGATGGACTCGATGATGGTCGTGTAGAACTGCACCATCAGCTGGATAGGCAGCTTGGCCGGAAGTACATCCTCTGCTGGGCCTTCTTGATGAAGGAGCTAATGGTTGACTCCCACTTGAGGTCCTGGGTGATGGTGGTGCCAAGGAAGCAGTGACAGACCACAGTGGTGATGGGGCTGTTGGTGAGGGCGAGGGAGGGCGGGGGAGGCTGTGGCTTTCCTGAAGTCCACGATCATCTCCACTGTTTTCTGGGCGTTGAGCTCCAAGTTGTTGCTGCTGCACCAGGTCACCAGCCGGTCCACCTCCCTCCTGTAGGCAGACTCATCCCCATCCGAAATGAGTCCGATGAGGATGGTGTCGTCCGCCAACTTGATGAGCTTTACAGAGTCGTGGCTGGAGGTGCAGCAGTTAGTGTACAGGGAGAAGAGCAGAGGGGAAAGGACACAGCCCTGTGGAGATCCTGTGTTGAGAGCCCGAGTGTTCGAGACGTTCTTTCTCAGCCTCACCCGCTGACTCCGGTCTGTCAGGAAGTCTGTGATCCACCTGCAGGTGGAGTCGGGCAAGTGGAGCAGAGAAAGCTTGTCCTGGAGCAAAGCCGGAAGGATGGTGTTGAATGCAGAGCTGAAGTCCACAAACAGGATCCTAGCGTAGGTTCCTGGGGAGTCAATCAATCAATCAATTTTTTTATATAGCACCAAATCACAACAAACAGTTGCCCCAAGGCGCTTTATATTGTAAGGCAAGGCCATACAATAATGATGTAAAACCCCAACGGTCAAAACGACCCCCTGTGAGCAAGCACTTGGCTACAGTGGGAAGGAAAAACTCCCTTTTAACAGGAAGAAACCTCCAGCAGAACCAGGCTCAGGGAGGGGCAGTCTTCTGCTGGGACTGGTTGGGGCTGAGGGAGAGAACCAGGAAAAAGACATGCTGTGGAGGGGAGCAGAGGTCGATCACTAATGATTAAATGCAGATTGGTGCATACAGAGCAAAAAGAGAAAGAAACAGTGCATCATGGGAACCCCCCAGCAGTCTACGTCTATAGCAGCATAACTAAGGGATGGTTCAGGGTCACCTGATCCAGCCCTAACTATAAGCTTTAGTTTTCCAGGTGCTGCAGGATGGAGTGCAGGGTCAGGTTTATGGCATCATCTACAGACCTTTTGGCTCTGTAGGCAAACTGCAGGGGGTCCAGGAGGGGGTCGGTGATGGACTTCAGGTGGGATAAAACCAGGCATTCGAAGGTCTTCATGACGACAGACGTGAAAGCCACAGGCCTGTAGTCATTAACTCCAGTGATGCGTGGTTTCTTCATCAGCACAGTGTCTCAGGGTGGCAGGAGAGACACAGTCTGGGCCTGGGGCCTTACGTGGAAGTTACAGGCTTCTGCGAGTGACACTGGAGAAATTGTGCACAGTGCATGTTTTGCCTTTTGTATCCCTAGTTATAAAGCTTCACGATGAAGTGGTACAGAGGAGGGTTTTCTTTTAAGAAAACATTAAATCTAGGCTTGCATCTCAGATGTACCTTCTGGCAAACTGGAGCTGAACTTTTAGGTCTTCTTTTTAGTAAACCTCTCGTTGGCTTGTTGCACTGTGTGAGGCAAATGGTGGTCATGCCAGATACTGACTAGTTTTCTGAGCCCTCCAGTAAAGAAAAACTGCATATTTCAGAGTGGCCTTTTATTGTGGCCAGCCTAAGGCACATCCTTGTAACAATCATGCTGTTCCATCAACATCTTGATGTGCCACACCTGTGAGGTAGGATGAATTATTTCAGCAAAGGCGAAGTGCTCACTAACACAGATTTAGATAGATTTGTGAACAATATTTGAGAGAAACAGGTCTTTTGTATATATAGAAAATGTTTTAGATCTTTGAGTTCAGCTCATGAAAATGGGTGCAAAACAAAAGTGTTGTTTTTATATTTTAGTTCAGTGTGTATACATACATATATGTAAATATTGACATCTAGAGGGACTGAATGTTGGACATAACACTTTTTAATATATTACGAACTTATCTTTTTACTATGTCCTTCTGGATGAAGGAATACGTTTGATGTGGTGGACACTAAATTAATCAAACATTTAAATAAGTATACTAACATGAAAGATTAAGAGTTTCTGTAATTAGAATTTCACATACAGATTAAGTACGAACATTTGTAAAGTAAACTATTACAATATTACATGTACATAATACAGTTTGACAAAGGACAACAAAAAACAAATTACTTTTTTCCACTGTTGTTCTCAAAAACAGAAGAAAATACAACAGGTAAAAAGGCACAACAAAACAAAAAAAATTAATCATCGAGTTTTCTGCATTCTGACTAGGGTTGGGACAACTAATGAAAATCATTAGTCGACTAGTAAGGTATCATTAGTCATCGACTAGGCAGTGACTAAATTTGACATTGAATGTATTAAGTCAATTTCAAATCTATATTTCAAATATAAGCCAAAATCACAAATACAAAAAACAGCATTAGCATGAAGACAATACCTGCATTCATGTACTTGGCATAGACAGCCCATCTGAGCTGACTAATTCATCTGCCAGGGTTCACACACTTTCTTCACTGAGTGAAGGGAGCGGTGGCAGCTTCAGCCACCTCCTTTCTATGACTTTCAACTAGTCGACTAATAAAAAAATAGTCGACTAGTCGGATTTTAGCTCGTTGTAGTCAGCTATTATGACTAGGCGTCCCATCGCTAATTCTGACAACGTTAGGACATCAGCTTCTAGTACTGTATTTGTGGTGTGAAACAGCGTAAAAATTAAATATTACAGGCTGCAGAAACAGCCAATTATGAAGCCAGTTTCACTAACGACCACACATCACACACAAACATGTGGTGAAAATTGTTTGTGGCCATTTTTCATTATTAGTAATTTATTCTCCGTCAGCATTAGCATGCTAGCTTTAGTTTAGCAGGCCGAAAGCCTCGTTCACACTGCGACCAGCATAAAATTTTTAAAAAAAGCAACAGCACTCATTTCTGGTTTGTTTTGTTGAGATACAGTAGTAAATGTACTAACCAAGTGTGTTGTTATTATAAAGTCTCACATTTGTTCGGCTTGTTCACGTTACAGGTCTCTTTGTTACAGTGTTCCGAACTACAAATTCTACAGCCAGACCAAAAACACAAACTCCAGAAAAACTTTATATGTCCACGTATGTGCATTTACAACAAACGTAAATTATCTGAAGATAATCCCTAAATCTGATCACATTACAGTATTCTAGAGGCTTCTATTTGACAGCACACAGCCGACACAGCTCTGTATTTATGGCATTTGATGTCAAACATTAAATGCGTTGAAAAGACATCTTTTGTAAACCAGATTTCATCAACCAGTGAAAAATTAATTTGGAGAAATTGCACCACAACAAGCCGTATCACCTCCATTTAAAGCTTCATCTGAACAAATCATTTGATGAAAGAAATTTGCGTTTGGTGACACGTTGATAATGTAGCTGCATTTTCGCTGGTTTAAAAGTGGGTGAAAAGATGTTTAGCCGAATATCACCCAGTTTAAAAAAAAAAAATCAATGTCTTGTGCTCACTGGGATGCTAGCTAGCGTAGATCCATAATGTGATTTATTGAATATTTACTTTTTAATTGACTTCTTCTTTAGTTGAAAGAACATTTTGTCATGAACTCACTCAACAACCTGCATAATTGTTGGTGTTTGAGCTCTCTGAAGGAATTTCAGCTGCAAGAAGTCTTCTTAGTCACTTTCACTCGTTTCAAATGACAGCCCTGTGCATGCTTTGGGCAGACAGGTGTCTCTCAGGTCCTGTCCAACCTGTAAACCGCACAGTAAGGAGAGCAAAGGGTGGGACCCACATCTCCACTTTAATATGTGGATATAAACTCAACAGTGGGCCTGTCTGGACAGGATGGATTGCGCTTAAACATCTCTGTAGGCATGTACCCTTCAAAACAAGCGTGGTGCGGCTTCCCTTTCCTACAGGCTGGGACATGGTCGCATGTCCCTCGTTACGCCGCTAAGTGCATGTAATGACGGCTTTGCTGCCTCTTGCACACAATGGGAAAAGTTACTCATCGATCTGACTGAGCTTCATTAAAAGGCAGCAGGGCTGAAGTGTTTGAGGATCTTATCTAATGCCTCCTTGATGCAGATATCAGATTTTGGTCTGGCGCGGTGGAACGGCCTGTCACGTGCTGATGACATCAGCAGAGATGGATTCTGTGGAACCATCGCTTACCTGCCTCCAGAGAGCATCATTGAAAAGGACAGGGTTTCTGACACCAAGCACGACGTCTACAGGTTGGCTTTTTAGTTTATTTTTCTTGTCAGTTTCCTTTATATGTCCCAAAGTGACATGAATAAAATGATAAAAGGATGTCAGTTAGACAGTATATGTAAATATATCCATAACCACACTTCCACTGTCTTGTTTTGACAACAGTCAGCTTTAAGTCAGCCAATCAAAAGTCTTGGTTTGGAATTATGCCAAAGCCACATATGTACGTTTTGACATGTGTCCATTTATTGGCAGGATTGTTTTGGATTTGTGGCTTGTCCTGAGCCTTCTTAGTTTCACTTTGCTCTCATTCCAGTTTCTCCATCGTCATCTGGGGGATTCTCACACAGAAGAAACCTTACCAAGGTGAGAGTTCAGACAGAATTTGTGCATGAAGGTATACTACTTTTTGGGATGATCGGACATTATAAAAGGAAAAACACTGAGTGTACATCAAAATGATACTAATTCTGATAGTAAGTAGTTGCAGGAGATAATTTAAAGGGGGTCGTATTCTCCAAAATCAGATTTTAGACTTTTATAAACTGCTATTTTTTATTTATTTTTTAAAATATGGTTGTTTTCATGTTAAACATCCTCAGTCCCATAATTCTGTGACTGTGCACATCAAAATTGTCCTGCTACAAATAAAATTATGGCTTGAAAAAGCTGGTTTTAGATTTGTGATATGTGTCACAGAAATCTGGATTTGGTTTCCTGTTTGCTGAGACATGTCCACTGAGTTTGTCTGTGCAACAGATTCACACAGTCTAAGGGACAGAAATGGACAGACGAAGAAGAAGAAGCGGGTGTGGCACACAGCAGCTCTTTTCCCTTTAAAGCAGCAAGCACCAAAATGGGTTGTTAGCGACATGAAGTCATATTGTTTTAGGATGTGTCAACTATGTGTCTGTAGGGTGTTTTTAGCTATATGACATCTGATGTCAACATTCAGGTGGTTGTTCTCCAAGCAGCGGTTTCTATGTTGGCCCCCAGATGTGTAATTTGGAGATGAAAGAAACTGACAGATAAGTTAATTTCAGGCTAAACATAATTTCAGCAAGCCCAGGAAAGCCTAGGAATGGAAAGCAGATAGCACAAATATTTTTGGAGAAATTACTAATTTTAGCTAGCCAGTAAAGAGTGGATGTTGTGCTGCAATGCATCATGGGAGTTCTGGGTGTTTAAATGTTGTTATTGTTGTTCATGTTAGTTTAACAGTGGTGTTAGTGTTATTGATTTATTGTATTTTTGAAGTTCAATTGGTTTAGTCAGTTTAGTTTTGTTGCCATACGTGAGAAGTGTATTGAATTTGGTGCCTTCCACCACCGCCTCTATTTGAGTCCAAAATTAGAAGCACCTGCATGCACCAGAATGTGGAAAAGACAGAAAGCTGTGCGTGTGTGCAACTTCGATCACGGTGAAACTGTGGACAGCTGACATTTGCCGTTTGGTATGCTTATGTATTTTGGGCCGAGGATGAATGGTGCCAAAACAGAACATTGATAGGACTAATATTTTTGGAGAAACTATGGATATTAGCTAACATTACTAACTACATTCTGGACTTGTATGCCATTCCAGCAGGGGGCGGCAAATCCTCTTTATAATATGTATATGTCGTAGACATGAATGAGCGAAGCTCTTCAGCATCTCACCATGTCATTTAGGTCCTTCAGACTTTTTCTGAAAGAAAAAGCTTCAGGGGAGCATTAGCAGAGGAGCATTAGCGAAAACCTTTCAGCTTCTGGGGGCTCCGCCTTTTTAAGCATTTTTCTTTTTTTGCCTTTCAGCTTCTGGGGAGCTACACCCCCCCACCCCCACCCCCCAGACCCACCTAATTACAGCCCTCTTAACCCCCTGCCACTTTAAGCATTTTTTCAAGTAGATGTAAATTAATATTCAAAGTTTTCAGCTAGTAGGCAGTAGGGCTCAATATGGTGGTATCAGTATGATATACAATATGACTATGATTTCACACAGTGTAGCAACAGTGAAAATTAAGCATTCTTAAACAAAACGGTAATAATACCGCACTCATTTTGCACTCATCATAAGGTTAGGATACTGTGCCCTCCAAAAATATTGGAACACTTGGAATTTGACACATTTTAATTTGTTTAACCCGTTTCAAATACAAGAAGTACAAAAAATATAAAGATTAAAAATTTCTAAAATTATCTTATTCAAACTCAAACTGAAAGCAAATCTTTAAAACCTGAGTAAATTACCTGTATTTCTTTCAGCCTGAGAGTCTTCACATTATATCTCATGAATCAACAGCTGCCTGCTTGTTTGAAATCATTGTAGAAACACATTTATATATAAGGCAATCTGAATTAAAGGAGCAATGCTGCTTTTAACTACCTGGACCTAATTTCTGGCATAAAATACAGTTGTTTACTCACCAATATAACTTTGGTGTCATTAGGACTCTACGGTTCAAACAGTGTGTTCAGTTCAAATCTGAGTCAAACATTTTTCTTCTTCTACAAAGGTGGATTAGAACTTTTGGTGGTACACAGCACCAACTACTGTACAGGAGGTACCTAGCAGTGAATATGTGTCACCGATTTCAAAATGCAGCTTTTTTTTTTTTTGCATGTGCCGTGACGTCAATCATCCGTGTCCAATCAGATTTCAGGGAAATGTTTGACATCTGACATTTCCTGTTTCACTATGGACTCAAAATTTGGCACTTCCTGTTTCAATGTGAACTTGCCACTGTATTCCCACGAGATTTGATGAGATCTTGTCTGTTGATCCAGTAAGTGTTTGGCATTTGACATTTCCTGTTTCACTGTGGACTCAAAACTTGGCACTTCCTGTTTGGGACTCGGTGTACCATGAGCGAGCTTCACGCTGCTTCGCTCGTATTAAAAGCATGAGTGCGTGCATGCTTTTATTTAGTCATTTCAATGTAAGTACATAATATGATTGTAAATACGTTAAAAATAAATGGATGACACAAGAAAGTGAAAACACTTATTTTCATTGAAGGCCAATTAAAAATCAAATGACAAAATAGAAGTAATAATAAAATAAAATAATAATGATAAAAAAAAGTGTGTATATATGATAACAACAACCTAAACAATTTATAAATACCTTAAGACAATAAATTAACTTTAAAAATTACATAACTGACAGGTAATAAAAGGGTCAAGTTCTTCTTCTAAAAACTGTTGAGGTTTAAGGTTCTACAAACATTCTGGACTCACACGTCATTGCACTCGTTAGAGAAACTTACCACCCTTGAAAAAATGTCAGCTACTTATTTTATAAACACAACCCAACCTAGAGCCTGTGGATCCCCACTGGCAATGTGCTATAACGCATCATTTCCTCAACATAAATGTAGTTATAACCTTTGTCCTGCCTTCAAGTTGCTGGAAGAATGTGCAGATCATGTTGTGTGTCATATCTCAAAAATTACTCCACTTTGATTGACAATATCTCAAATTAAAAAAGAGACCCTCTTTATTTTGTTTACTCTGAGCTTTAAATCGAACGTTCCTGACAGCAGTGCGTTTCCATTATTCTCACCAACAATAGGCTAAAGGTAGACGCTGCAGTTTGCACCTTTCAGGTGCCGATTGTGTTTATTTGGTGAATTTCTGAGCAGTCAGGTGGATGGGTGAGACTGGCAAACAAAAATCTGGCAAACAGGGAGATATTTTTCCCAGGTGTGTCAGGTGGCAGAGCGCTGGAAGGAATCTGACTCCACATGAGGCCACGTAATTAAAAAGTTTTTCCTTACCACTGTCGCCTGTGTGCTTGCTCTAGGGGTTGGTAAGGTTAGACCTTACTCGTGTTAAACACCTTGAGGCAGCTTTGTTGTGATTTGGTGCTATATAAAACAAATAAATTGAATTGAAATTGTGATAACTGGCCTCCTTGGAGCCGTGGTTACTGTAAAAAATGTCTCTGCCTGTTTGTTCTGAAGTAGAGGCTTGGCAGAAGATGAACTGAAATCACTTTGAGACACAACAGAAGTCAATCATCTGATCATGAAGCTAGAAAATAATGAACTTTAGTGCTGGCACCTCCCAAAGGGTTATGTTGTCATATGTGGAGGTTAGAACACAGTTTTCCTGGCTGGTAGAGATGCAGCGCCATTCAATTTTTTTTTTTTTTTTTTACAAAATTTACTTCATGGTAAAACCTAGCTACACTAACGCTGCTAGCAGAACGTTATTTTGAAACGGGAGTGAAAACCAGTGGTGTTTCCTGAGTGGTGGGAAGGACGCAAGAAGGGCAGAAGAAGAAATTGTGAATCCTGTTGCTGATTCTGTTCACTGGTATGAATCATTAGAAAAACTGCAGCAAATGCCTCCAGCTTTACACCGTTATGAAATGGCTGTGCTCTGTTTTCCTGCAGGAGAGAATAATATCCTGCAGATCATGGTGAAGGTCGTGAAGGGGGTGCGCCCAGACCTGAGTGCGGTGCCACGCTGCCGTCCTTCAGCCTGCACAGGGTTTATGATCCTCATGGAACACTGCTGGGCCACAAACCCCAATGACAGACCCAGCTTCCAGGGTAAGAATGGGAACGAGGTCAAACCTGTTTTCACTGTGAAGGCACCCAGTAAATCTATGTTTGTGTCCCAATAGACCCTTGTTACAGTGTCTGGCACATGTGCACTGAGTTACTCTGCAAGTCACTCATGTAGAACGCTGTGGGGGGCAGCACCTTTTAATGCCAACATGCAGACTCTGAGTAAATACACGACATGACTGAATCTATGGGTAACACTGCGACAAATGTCCGTAACTTCCCCAAAGAAAGGTGGACAAACTCCCTTAAACATGTCCCACATGTGACAGTCAGAACAATAAGACAATAGAGAACATTCATTCATTCATTCATCTTTAACCACTTAGTCCAATTAAGGGTCGTGGGGAGCTGGAGCCTATCCCAGCAGCCATAGAGCGCGAGGCGGGGTACACCCAGGACAGGATGCCAGTCTGTCGCAGGGCCACAAACAGATAAACACAGACACACACACACACACACACCTACGGACAGTTTTAAAGATTCCAATCCACCTAACCTGCATGTCTTTGGATGTGGGAGGAAACTGGAGCACCCGGAGGAAACCCACGCAAACACGGGGAGAACATGCAAACTCCACACAGAAAGGCCATGGGAATTGAACCCACGACCTTCTCACTGTGAGGCAACAGTGCTAACCACTAAGCCACCGTGCTGCCCACAATAGAGAACATTTCAGCTGTAATTCTGTGCACACTCTGTGCACACCTGCATCATCATTCAATATTCCAACAATAAAAACGGCTTCTGTGAAACTGTATTTACGGTTTTGATTGAAACGTGCTTTGCACAAATGATAGCTGTATTTGGGTGAAAAACCGGAAAAACAGCTGACTTTTCAGTGGCCTCAGGCAGATTGCAGGATGCTATAAAAACGAAATGTTACATTCATTCATCAAAAACATTCAGTGTACTGCTCCAGTCGTCATGGAAAAAAATAACTCAATATTTTTTGGGTTTTTAGAAACCATCAAAGGCTCACTGTACACAGGGGAACTTGACCAGATTTCGTCCCTGTGCTCTGAGGTCTTGGGGTCACTCGGTTTATCCTCATGTGTCTCCAGCACCTCTCGGACAACTTCTGAATTTATCCCAGACCAAAGTGTCTGTATCAGAGGACCGTCAGTCTTGGATCTGGAGTGCATTCAAGTTTTGATCGAGTCTCATATTCCTGTCCAAACTCAACAGACATTTGAACGTTTATGTCAAAACCTGTTATTTCCATTCAAAACAAATCCACGCAAAGAGGAATAAAGCCGTTGTTACATTCTGTCTTTTAATCTGACCTGTTATTGCCTCCTTTCATCCGGATCCATCATCACAGACACACTGGTGTCCAAATAACATGTCCCTGTTTTGTAAATACTTAAATTCCTTACTGTGGAAACTGTGAATAAATGCAGCATGGGGTTAGGGTTAGGCGTGTCAAGTAGCCATGCTGTAGAGGGCATCATCAGGTCCTCCTTAGTCGGCACAGAGAGCTCCTCCTTGGACATGTTTTGGATGAATATGCATTTAATGCTCAGCCCCCCCAACGCCAGCGGCAAAGTTGAGAGTTCAAGCTTAGTCCCGTGACATTTACACACCGCTGCACATGCGCACTCAGAATGTAATAACTGTCTATTCAGCAGCTGCATCCTTCGTTCCTAGGCCACAAACATCATAAGTGGAACAACAAGGTTGTCTCACTTCAAAGGCTCCTTGAAATGCAGCCCATGAAGACAGCCTTCCTTCCCCCAAAACGAATTCTGCAACAGTTGCATTCTTTGGCCCAAACAATCCCATGAGTCATAGCACAATCACCCCCCCACCCCCATGGTAAAACATTTGGTAAAGAAATAATAAATTAATAAAAAACAATGCTGAGCTCCATGTGCACAGTTGTAAATAAGTATAAATAAGTACTGAAAAGATCTCAGTACAACACAGCCTTAGAGGGATGTAGCCCCTGAAATTGGACACAGCATAAAGCCAGAATGAGCTCTAATTCAACTGACAGAGTAACTGACAAATTTTTACTCAATGCACCAGCGAAGCATTGAAGCAGAGTTTTGTTTTCCATGTGTCTGTGGGAAAAAAAATTCAAAACAAGCTGGACTGATTTCCTTCAAATTTGGTGGGAATATTACTTGAGTAGATATCTGCAGGTGATTAGATTTAGGAGAGGTTTGGTTAAAGGTAAAAGAAAAGAGTCTGAAAAACATCTTATTTTTTTTATTTTATTTTTTTTACACATCTTAATAACCAAGAAGCCTAGATGGATGTTCTAAACTAAGTATATAGTGATGTTGGCTGACTGGTATGAATGACTTCATAATGAAGTCACACAGAAGTCAAACATAATCAAAAACACCTTTACAAACACATGTATATTTACTTGTTCATTTACATTATGGTGTGTAAAGGGTACAGGGTATTCATCAGCCCTCTGCTACCTTTCATTTCTTATTTGATTCCTGATTTAAGTTATTTGACAAGAAAAAATGTCAGCTTTTGTTCTGTTCCAGCTTCTTCAAACATGAGCATTTGTTCCTCTTCTGTTTCATTTGAGACAGATAGATCTAAATTTTTATTTATTTATTTATTGCACCAAGCATCAGTGGATTGAGCTGCTTTAAATTGGCCTCAAATTAGTTTTAAAGTAATTGAAAGGAGACATGTCTGTAATTTTTATTTTTTAAAATGGCTTTAAACAACTCTAAACCAAAAGTAAAATGTCCCAAATTGTCTTTGATGTGGTAAAATTATAAATAAACTGGTTTTAATTGTTCTGCAGCAAAGTTGTTTTTAAAATACGTGAAATCTGCTTTCGAAATATTGCCTATTTGTGATCTGAATTTTAACAGTTAAAAAACAGCTATAGACTAATTTAATTTGGATTTAAAGTGAATTTTGGTACTTTCAAAACCTGACTTTGAAATTCTGACTACTGATGAGGACAAAATGAATAATGTGAAAGTTCTGAGAAACTGTGATTAAAATTAAACTACACTCAACAAAAATATAAATGCAACACTTTTGGTTTTGCTCCCATTTTGTGAGATGAACTCAAAGATCTAAAACTTTTTCCACATACACAATATCACCATTTCCCTCAAATATTGTGCACAAACCAGTCTAAATCTGTGATAGTGAGCACTTCTCCTTTGCTGAGATAATCCATCCCACCTCACAGGTGTGCCATATCAAGATGCTGATTAGACACCATGATTAGTGCACAGGTGTGCCTTAGACTGCCCACAATAAAAGGCCACTCTGAAAGGTGCAGTTTTGTTTTATTGGGGGGGGATACCAGTCAGTATCTGGTGTGACCACCATTTGCCTCATGCAGTGCAACACATCTCCTTCACATAGAGTTGATCAGGTTGTCAATTGTGGCCTGTGGAATGTTGGTCCACTCCTCTTCAATGGCTGTGCGAAGTTGCTGGATATTGGCAGGAACTGGTACACGCTGTCGTATACGCCGGTCCAGAGCATCCCAAACATGCTCAATGGGTGACATGTCCGGTGAGTATGCCGGCCATGCAAGAACTGGGACATTTTCAGCTTCCAAGAATTGTGTACAGATCCTTGCAACATGGGGCCGTGCATTATCCTGCTGCAACATGAGGTGATGTTCTTGGATGTATGGCACAACAATGGGCCTCAGGATCTCGTCACGGTATCTCTGTGCATTCAAAATGCCATCAATAAAATGCACCTCTGTGCTTCGTCCATAACAGACGCCTGCCCATACCATAACCCCACCGCCACCATGGGCCACTCGATCCACAACATTGACATCAGAAAACCGCTCACCCACACGACGCCACACACGCTGTCTGCCATCTGCCCTGAACAGTGTGAACCGGGATTCATCCGTGAAGAGAACACCTCTCCAACGTGTCAAACGCCAGCGAATGTGAGCATTTGCCCACTCAAGTCGGTTACGACGACGAACTGGAGTCAGGTCGAGACCCCGATGAGGATGACGAGCATGCAGATGAGCTTCCCTGAGACGGTTTCTGACAGTTTGTGCAGAAATTCTTTGCTTATGCAAACCGATTGTTTCAGCAGCTGTCTGAGTGGCTGGTCTCAGACGATCTTGGAGGTGAACATGCTGGATGTGGAGGTCCTGGGCTGGTGTGGTTACACGTGGTCTGTGGTTGTGAGGCTGGTTGGATGTACTGCCAAATTCTCTGAAACGCCTTTGGAGACGGCTTATGGTAGAGAAATGAACATTCAGTACACGAGCAACAGCTCTGGTTGACATTCCTGCTGTCAGCATGCCAATTGCACGCTCCCTCAAATCTTGCGACATCTGTGTCATTGTGCTGTGTGATAAAACTGCACCTTTCAGAGTGGCCTTTTATTGTGGGCAGTCTAAGGCACACCTGTGCACTAATCATGGTGTCTAATCAGCATCTTGATATGGCACACCTGTGAGGTGGGATGGATTATCTCAGCAAAGGAGAAGTGCTCACTATCACAGATTTAGACTGGTTTGTGAACAATATTTGAGGGAAATGGTGATATTGTGTATGTGAAAAAAGTTTTAGATCTTTGAGTTCATCTCATACAAAATGGGAGCAAAACCAAAAGTGTTGCGTTTATATTTTTGTTGAGTGTATTTCTGTTATAGTGCATCCAGAAAGCACTCACAGTGCTTCACTATTCCCACATTTTATGTTACAGCCTCATTCCAAAATGGAGTGAATTCATTTTTATTGTGTCAAAATTTTACTCACAAAACCCCATAAGGACAACATGAAAAACGTTTTGGGTTTTTTTTTTTTTTTGATTTTTGTTCATTCCTCTTTGCAGCACATCTCAAGCTCCATCAGGTTGGATGGGGAGTGTCGGTGCACAGCCATTTTCAGATCTCTCCAGAGATGTTCAATCAGGTCTGGGCTCTGGCTGGACCACTCAAGGACATTCACAGAGTTGTCCTGAAGCCACTCCTTTGATATCTTGGATGTGTGTTTAGGGTCATTGTCCTGCTGAAAGATGAACCGTCACCCCAGTCTGAAGTCAAGAGCGCTCTGGAGCAGGTTTTCATCCAGGATGTCTCTGTACATTGCTGCATTCATCTTTCCCTCAATCCTGACTAGTCTCCCAGTTCCTGCAGCTGAAAAACATCCCCACAGCATGATGCTGCCACCACCATGCTTCACTGTAGGGATGGTGCCCAGTTTACTTCAAACATGATGCCAAAGAGTTCAATCTTTGTCTCATCAGACCACAGAATTTTTTTTCTCCTGGTCTGAAAGTCCTTCAGGTGCCTTTTGTCAAACTCCAGGTCGGCTGCCATGTGCCTTTTACTGAGGAGTGGCTTCCGTCTGGCCACTCTACCATACAGGCCTGATTGGTGGATTGCTGCAGAGATGGTTGTCCTTCTGGAAGATTCTCCTCTCTCCACAGAGGAATGCTGGACGTCTGATAGAGTGACCATCGGGTTCTTGGTCACCTCCCTGACTAAGGCCCTTCTCCCCCGATTACTCAGTTTTGATGGGTGGCCAGCTCTAGGAGTCCCGGAGGAGCCGAATGTCTTTCATTTGTGGATGATGGAGGCCACTGTGCTCACTGGGACCTTCAAAGCAGCAGAAATGTTTCCGTCCCCGTCCCCAGATTTATGCCTCCAGACAGTCCTGTCTCAGAGGTCTACAGACAATTCCTTTGACTTCATGCTTGTTTTGTGCTCTGACATGCAGTGTCAACTGTGGGACCTTATATGTAGACAGATGTGTGCCTTTCCGAATCTTGTCCAATCAACTGAATTTACCCCAGGTGGACTACAATTAGAAACATGTAGAAACATCTCAAGGGTGATCACTGGAAGCAGGATGCACCTGAGCTCAATTTTTAGCTTCATGTGAAAGGCTGTGAATATTTACATCCATGTGATTTCTTAGTTGTTTTTTGTTTTGTTTTTTTTATAAATTTGCAAAAAAACAAACAAACCTTTTTTCACATTATCATTATGGGGTATTGTGTGTAGAATTCTGAGGAAAAATGTATTCCATCCATTTTGGAATAAGGCTGTAACATAAAGCGAAGCACTGTGAATACTCTCCAGGTGCGCCACATTTTTTAAAAACTAAAATGTTGTTTCCTTGCTTGTATGTAAGAGGCAAAATAAAGTTGTACAAGGCTGATGAGGTGTACAACTTGGACTGTGAGAAAATGTCAGCTATGACATTTTGGTCATGTAGCACCATTCTCTGGGCATAATCCAACACATAGGTGCCTCCAGCATTGAGGACCGTAGCAAGTGGAAAAGGCCAAATGGATGTCCATATTTAACCTGGCTGTGACAGATAGATGGTGGAGAGGTAGAGATCAACTGGCAGACTGTCTGGGTGGTTGCCATCCAGGACCTAGGGTAGTTCCATAGTGTGATGATGCAGCACCAGGACACGCTCCCAGACATGACATGACCTGTAAATAACAATTACATGATCATGAAAGTACTTGCTCTTTTCAGCTCCAGTGAACAGCAAGTGATCCTCTTATTTATCTCACTTAACATTCATTAAGTGAGATTAAAATGTTTCACTGTCTCCTCCGTGCTGTTTCTGAAATGTAACCCAGTGTTGTCTTCACAGAAATCACATCTGAAGCTGAGGAACTCTGCTCTAAACCTCAAGACGAGCCCAAAAGTCCAACCTCAGAGTCTGCACCTTGTAACACATTCACAACGGATCAGGTAGAACATAATCACAGTTGTTGATTTTCCTATTGAACAGACATACGTGTGTACATTTCTGTTTGTGGAGAAAGCAGTAGTGTGCACAGCTAAGCTAAAAGTTAGCTTGGGTAACTGCTAATCCACTAACTGATCATTTTGACTGCATATTTTAGTTGAGTTTTACTCAGTCTTGACTAAAATATAATTTAGTTTTAATACTAATTTAGTCACTTGAATTGTTTAGTTTTAGCCAACTAAACATCAAACAGTTTAGTCATCTAAATGTCTTGTACATTTAGTCGACGAAAACAAAACCAAAATGTGCTGTCAAAATTAACACTGCTAATCAATAAGTTAACTGTGATAACGCTAAATTAGCTGAAACTACTACTAACGTTCATCATGGGAATTGAATTTTGGCTAGTTTTTGGGAGGGGGGGATCTAGAACTTAAATAGCTGAAACTTTAGCATAAACATAGAAATTTGCCAAAAGTTTTAGCATGCCAAGATCAGGTGACGATCAAGATGTACACAAAAATGAAGTAAACAAATCAAATTAACCAGTAGTTTACATTCAACATGGAGTTTTTTTTTCACAGTACTGAAAGTATTAAATGAGAAGTGCTCATATACACATAGACAGTATTTTTACTAATCTACTTAATTAGTTTACTCTGGCATGACCTCCTGCTCCTCATTCCCACTGTATTTGAGGCTTGTTGCCTTTGTGCAATATTATGCTTAAACTCCAAAAAGAGCAAATGTATGATTTTAGGGTTAACAATCATTTTTGATGAAACCTTATTACACAACAATGTTAGCAGATTTGAAGCTAGTGGAAATGAATTAAGGGAAGATAATTGGTCTGTGAGTGGTTTTCAAAGTTAGCTGAAAAGCTAATTTGCTACTTTAGCTGTTAGCTGAACTAAGTCCTACCACTGTAACAAAGGGATATGGTCCATATGTCACAGGAGCTTCTTTCTTTAATTTGCTTTCACTTAAAATAATGAATTATGAAATTTCAACTGAATTTCATCAGATTCTGGTTCCGTAGCTTCTGCAGTACAAGAATTCTCTCAGATCAAATCTAGACATGATTGTAACTTGATGACGATCGTGTGTTGTGTAAATGTTTGATTATGAATAACAGTTGCCTCAGAAAAATGGAATGTGGCCTGATCAGGTTTGTTAAACCTCCGTCTGCTAGCTCTGCTGTATGTGATGATAAATATAGCAGAGGTGTTTCATAAGAATGAGAACTGCAACTGAATAATAAATTAGTAGAGTGTCAACTATAAATAATATATATATACATACATGTGTGTGTATGTGTGTGTGTATATATATATATATATATATATATATATATATATATATACACACAATCACACGTGATTCAAATCCATATGTTTTTTGAAAAAAACAAAAAGATCGGATACTTTTCTAACAGACCTCGTGTGTGTGTGTGTGTATACATATGTATATATATATATATATATATATATATATATATATATATATATACGTGGTCTATTAGATAATAAACCGACCCTTTTTTAACTATATGGATTTGAATGACGTGCGATTACACCAATCATGCTTGAACCCTTGTGCGCATGCGTGAGTTTTTTCACGCCTGTCAGTGACGTCATTTCCCTGTGGGCAGGCCTTGAGTGAGATGTGGTCCCGCCCTCTCGGCTGAATTCCTTTGTTTCACACGCTGCTCCAGACGGCGCGCGTTGCTTTATCAACATTTTTTCTGGACCTGTGAGGAATATCCGATGGACACTATTCGAGAAATTAAGCTGGGTTTCGGTGAAAAGTTTAACGGCTGATGAGAGATTATGGGGTGTTTCTGTCGGTGTAAGGACTTCCCACGGAGCTGGACGTCGCGCAGCGCTTCCAGGCGCCACCGTCGGCCTGTTTCGACCTGAAAACATCCTAATTTAAGGCTTAATTCACCCAGGACGTCGTGAGAGAACAGAGAAGATTCAGAAGAGGCCGGCATGAGGACTTTATGCGGACATTCCACTGTTTAAGGACATTTTGTAATGAAAGACGTGCGCGCAAATTCGCAAATCTGTGTGCGCCGCGACAGGAAAAACACCTCCGTGTTGAAAACCATTTGTAAAATTCATGCGGCTTTTGATGGCTTTCAACAAGTGAGTAACTGAGAAATTGTTTAACAGCTTGGGCATATTCCAACTTGCCCGTTAAGGTTTCCAACGGAGGTGTTTTTCCTGTCGCGACCGCCCGCGGTCGGGTCCGGCCCGACATGCGACTCTGCCCGCACGTTCTTTCATTACAAAATGTCCGTTAACAATGGAATGTCCGAATAAACTGCTCATGCCGACTTCTTCTGAAAGTTCTCTGTTCTCTGATGACTTACTGGGTCAGCAGAGCCTGAAATGTGGAAGTTTTCAACTTGAAACGGCGAGACGCTACCGGCTCGAAGCACAGATCGTCTTCAGGCACCGTGGGCCGTCCTTAAAGCGACACTACCAGACCAAAATCTCTCATCAGCCGTTAAAATTTTTACCGAAAACCAGCTGAATTTATCGAATGGTGTCCACTCAGTTGTGCCTTACAGTTTTGAAAAAATTTTCGGTCGAAGCATCGCGACGGAGCACTTTTATCAGCTAACCTTCATCAGCGTTGGCAAGCTAACTAGCTTGCTAACGCTTTCGTTTTTATTTTTATTTTATTTTTTAGCACTGTTGTCGTGCTGCTCCACAGCCTGCCTAGTGGATTTTTATTTTATTTTAGCGCTGTTGTCGTGCGTTACCTGTGCTGCTCCACAGCCTGTCCAGTGGATTTTGATTTTGATTTTATTTTTTTTAGCACTGTTGTCGTGCGTTGCCTGTGCTGCTCCACAGCCTGTCTAGTGGATTTTATTTTTATTTTATTTTATTTTTTAGCACTGTTGTCGTGCATTACCTGTGCTGCTCCACAGCCTGTCCAGTGGATTTTTATTTTTATTTTATTTTATTTTTTAGCACTGTTGTTGTGCGTTACCTGTGCTGCTCCACAGCCTGTCTAGTGGATTTTTATTTTATTTTAGCACTGTTGTCGTGCGTTACCTGTGCTGCTCCACAGCCTGTCTAGTGTCGGATTCCCTGTTTGGGAATCCGCTAGCTTAGCGTAGCTACTAGCTCTTAGCCGTTTTAGCATGGCGGCTTCTCCTGTCTCTCCCGTACTTTTCTGCTCTGGGTGTGAAATGTTTAGTTATTCCTCGGCCTCTTTTAGCAGTAACGGTACTTGTAATAAGTGCAGCTTATTCGTAGCTTTGGAGGCCAGGCTGGGCGAATTGGAGGCTCGGCTCCGCACCGTGGAAAATTCTACAGCTAGCCAGGCCCCTGTAGTCGGTGCGGACCAAGGTAGCTTAGCCGCCGTTAGTTCCCCCCTGGCAGACCCCGTGCAGTCGGGAAGGCAGGCTGACTGGGTGACTGTGAGGAGGAAGCGTAGCCCTAAACAGAAGCCCCGTGTACACCGTCAACCCGTTCACATCTCTAACCGTTTTTCCCCACTCGACGATACACTCGCCGAGGATCAAACTCTAGTTATTGGCGACTCTGTTTTGAGAAATGTGAAGTTAGCGACACCAGCAACCATTGTCAATTGTCTTCCGGGGGCCAGAGCAGGCAACATCGAAGGACATTTGAAATTGCTGGCTAAGGCTAAGCGTAAATTTGGTAAGATTGTAATTCACGTCGGCAGTAATGACACTCGGTTACGCCAATCGGAGGTCACTAAAATTAACATTGAATCGGTGTGTAACTTTGCAAAAACAATGTCGGACTCTGTTGTTTTCTCTGGGCCCCTCCCCAATCAGACCGGGAGTGACATGTTTAGCCGCATGTTCTCCTTGAATTGCTGGCTGTCTGAGTGGTGTCCAAAAAATGAGGTGGGCTTCATTGATAATTGGCAAAGCTTCTGGGGAAAACCTGGTTTTGTTAGGAGAGACGGCATCCATCCCACTTTAGAGGGAGCAGCTCTCATTTCTAGAAATCTGGCCAATTTTTTGGGATCCTCCAAACTGTGACTGTCTAGCGTTGGGACCAGGAGGCAGAGCTGTGGTCTTACACACCTCTCTGCAGCTTCTCTCCCCCTGCCATCCCCTTATTACCCCATCCCCGTAGAGACGGTGCCTGCTCCCAGACCACCAATAACTAGCAAAAATCTATTTAAGCATAAAAATTCAAAAAGAAAAAATAATATAGCACCTTCAATTGCACCACAGACTAAAACAGTTAAATGTGGTCTATTAAACATTAGGTCTCTTTCTTCTAAGTCCCTGTTGGTAAATGATATAATAATTGATCAACGTATTGATTTATTCTGCCTAACAGAAACTTGGTTACAGCAGGATGAATATGTTAGTTTAAATGAGTCAACACCCCCGAGTCACACTAACTGTCAGAATGCTTGTAGCACGGGCCGGGGCGGAGGATTAGCAGCAATCTTCCATTCCAGCTTATTAATTAATCAAAAACCTAGACAGAGCTTTAATTCATTTGAAAGCTTGTCTCTTAGTCTTGTCCATCCAAATTGGAAGTCCCAAAAACCAGTTTTATTTGTTATTATCTATCGTCCACCTGGTCGTTACTGTGAGTTTCTCTGTGAATTTTCAGACCTTTTGTCTGACTTAGTGCTTAGCTCAGATAAGATAATTATAGTGGGCGATTTTAACATCCACACAGATGCTGAGAATGACAGCCTCAACACTGCATTTAATCTATTATTAGACTCTATCGGCTTTGCTCAAAAAGTAAATGAGTCCACCCACCACTTTAATCATATTTTAGATCTTGTTCTGACTTATGGTATGGAAATAGAAGACTTAACAGTATTCCCTGAAAACTCCCTTTTGTCTGATCATTTTTAATAACATTTACATTTACTCTGATGGACTACCCTGCAGTGGGGAATAAGTTTCATTACACTAGAAGTCTTTCAGAAAGCGCTGTAACTAGGTTTAAGGATATGATTCCTTCTTTATGTTCTCTAATGTCATATACCAACACAGAGCAGAGTAGCTACCTAAACTCTGTAAGGGAGTTAGAGTATCTTGTCAATAGTTTTACATCCTCATTGAAGACAACTTTGGATGCTGTAGCTCCTCTGAAAAAGAGAGCTTTAAATCAGAAGTGTCTGACTCCGTGGTATAACTCACAAACTCGTAGCTTAAAGCAGATAACCCGTAAGTTGGAGAGGAAATGGCGTCTCACTAATTTAGAAGATCTTCACTTAGCCTGGAAAAAGAGTTTGTTGCTCTATAAGAAAGCCCTTCGTGAAGCTAGGACATCTTTCTACTCATCACTAATTGAAGAAAATAAGAACAACCCCAGGTTTCTTTTCAGCACTGTAGCCAGGCTGACAAAGAGTCAGAGCTCTATTGAGCTGAGTAT
>NC_047111.1:116733946-116873454 GCF_902500255.1 Thalassophryne amazonica | reverse complement strand
TTCTGCTGGGACTGGTTGGGGCTGAGGGAGAGGAGCAGAGATCGATCACTAATGATTAAATGCAGAGTGGTGCATACAGAGCAAAAAGAGAAAGAAACAGTGCATCATGGGAACCCCCCAGCAGTCTACGTCTATAGCAGCATAACTAAGGGATGGTTCAGGGTCACCTGATCCAGCCCTAACTATAAGCTTTAGCAAAAAGGAAAGTTTTAAGCCTAATCTTAAAAGTAGAGAGGGTGTCTGTCTCCCTGATCTGAATTGGGAGCTGGTTCCACAGGAGAGGAGCCTGAAAGCTGAAGGCTCTGCCTCCCATTCTACTCTTACAAACCCTAGGAACTACAAGTAAGCCTGCAGTCTGAGAGCGAAGCGCTCTATTGGGGTGATATGGTACTACGAGGTCCCTAAGATAAGATGGGACCTGATTATTCAAAACCTTATAAGTAAGAAGAAGAATTTTAAATTCTATTCTAGAATTAACAGGAAGCCAATGAAGAGAGGCCAATATGGGTGAGATATGCTCTCTCCTTCTAGTCCCCGTCAGTACTCTAGCTGCAGCATTTTGAATTAACTGAAGGCTTTTTAGGGAACTTTTAGGACAACCTGATAATAATGAATTACAATAGTCCAGCCTAGAGGAAATAAATGCATGAATTAGTTTTTCAGCATCACTCTGAGACAAGACCTTTCTAATTTTAGAGATATTGCGTAAATGCAAAAAAGCAGTCCTACATATTTGTTTAATATGCGCTTTGAATGACATATCCTGATCAAAAATGACTCCAAGATTTCTCACAGTATTACTAGAGGTCAGGGTAATGTCATCCAGAGTAAGGATCTGGTTAGACACCATGTTTCTAAGATTTGTGGGGCCAAGTACAATAACTTCAGTTTTATCTGAGTTTAAAAGCAGGAAATTAGAGGTCATCCATGTCTTTATGTCTGTAAGACAATCCTGCAGTTTAGCTAATTGGTGTGTGTCCTCTGGCTTCATGGATAGATAAAGCTGGGTATCATCTGCGTAACAATGAAAATTTAAGCAATACCGTCTAATAATACTGCCTAAGGGAAGCATATATAAAGTGAATAAAATTGGTCCTAGCACAGAACCTTGTGGAACTCCATAATTAACTTTAGTCTGTGAAGAAGATTCCCCATTTACATGAACAAATTGTAATCTATTAGACAAATATGATTCAAACCACCGCAGCGCAGTGCCTTTAATACCTATGGCATGCTCTAATCTCTGTAATAAAATTTTATGGTCAACAGTATCAAAAGCAGCACTGAGGTCTAACAGAACAAGCACAGAGATAAGTCCACTGTCCGAGGCCATAAGAAGATCATTTGTAACCTTCACTAATGCTGTTTCTGTACTATGATGAATTCTAAAACCTGACTGAAACTCTTCAAATAGACCATTCCTCTGCAGGTGATCAGTTAGCTGTTTTACAACTACCCTTTCAAGAATTTTTGAGAGAAAAGGAATGTATGTATATGTATATGTGTATATGTATATATGCGTATGTGTATATGTATATATGCGTATGTGTATATGTATATATGTATGTGTATATGTGTATATGTATATATGTATGTATGTATATATATGTATGTATATGTCTGTATGTGTATATATATATGTGTGTATGTATATGTGTGTGTATATATATGTGTATGTATATATGTATGTATATGTGTATGTATATATGTATGTATGTATGTATATATTGACCCTATATGTAGATTGCAGCAGTCATTCCGCTGTTGTAGTACATCAGTACATCAGTGAATATATCTTGCAATATGTTGCATGTTCAAGCACTTTGTGCATTTTTACGTCCGCCAAGGAGGTTATGTTTTCAGTCACGTCCGTTTGTTGGTTGGTTGGTTGGTTGGATTTTAGCAGGATTACTCAAAAAAAATCCTCAACGAATTTCAATGAAATTTTTACCAGGGGTGTATCTTGGCCTAACTTAGAAGTCATTAAATTTTGGTAATGATCCAGAACACAATCCAGATCCAGTATTTTTTTTTAAGGATTCTTTATCATTGCAACATAGGGCCAATTTCAACATTTTTGCATTCATGAAGATGGGTCACAAAGGGTGAACAAAAATTAAGTTATGACACAGCAATAATTTAGCATTTGTTTCTCCTCATTGAATAAACGTATTAGAAAACAACAACAACAACAACAAAAAACTTGTGTAGTTCATGCAGTTTCTCTTTATAAATACATTTGCTGAAGATCTAAGAGTTTAACCCTCTGGGGCCAACACCCTCGTATACGACGGCTGAGACCAAGCTTTACTACATTATAAATAACTTTTTAATGATATGAGATAGAAACTTACTTTTTTGCTGAAAAGTTAACTCTGCAGACTTTCAAGCCACCATCCACCATCTTTGTACTCCTCATAGAAGCTGTGTGATGACGTGAGCAGTGTGAGTGTCCAATCGGAATTGCTTCACCATCACATTGTTTTCCTAAATTCAATCGTAGGGCAGATTCACCTCACATGACACACCAAAGATTGTTTTTAGGAGTGATGTGTCACTAGTTTATTAGAGTTTGCTGTGTGTTTTGAATAAATGTGTGTGAAAAATTATTTTCCGCTTTACTTTTTCCTTTCTTATTTCTGATTGTAAACCTTTATTACACTTATATATATACACACAACTATAGCATATACATTTTGAAAGTACAGGTTGTCCTGAAAAAAAAGAGACATAAAACTTGATTGTGGGATGTAGGGAGAGCTGTTAACAGCAATAATAAAACATTTATGCCAGGCTAGTGAACTGTCCAAAAAATGCTCTCGGACCCCAGAGGGTTAACCACTGAATCTGAAACATGATGGTAGATGCGTGAAACGATGTGGAATGAGTCTCTTTGCCAAAGGGTATTCCATGTGATGTCAGTGACCCTATGGCCTTGGCGGAGGTTTGCGCTCTCCGAGTGCTTCTAGTTAAAAACTGTGGTATACAGGAAATAATGCATTAAACACTTAAAATATTTAAAGGTAAAACACTTTTTAGTTTATATAAATAAATAAAGACGTTTATATCATTGTATCATAATTCTCCATGTTTTACAGTGATTGGCATCCAGCTTAATGGAGCATTACAGCCACGTGCTACTCTGGAGTGGAAATCAAACTTTATGGATATGGAGGCCTTGAGGTGAGGAAGAGTTGACTGGAAATGCAAAGCCAGGATCATATTTGATAAGTGTGTGTGTGTGTGTCAGTGTTATTAATACTTTGGTAAAACACCACCCCCACCTAAATGATGGACTGACAAAGAGAACTCGTGGACTTTGGCAGAGGTCTGCGCTCGCTGTGCACCCCTTTGTTTGTTGTAGATTATAAGTGTTGTTGCTGCTGTAAAATGTGCCCATGCTGGTAAAAGACCATGAACTGGGACCAGCACACCGAGTCATTGTCTGTTGTGATTAATACCAGGACAGGTCTGAGTTAATCCTGTTCTGGTTCCTCACACCCTGGTGAATGACAGATGTAATGAGTCTGTAACATCAGTTTACTCACAGGGCTTCAGGGAAACCAGGCCAGGGATCAGACCCCATAGAGCTGAGGAACATCCAGGAAAATCATTCTGTGTCCGATATGATGCCATTCAAACTCTTTCTGCTGTGTAAGGAGCAGGATTATTCCACGGATGTGGGTGCAGTGGTTCACACTCTCCAGTCGCTGCTCGCTGTGCACGCAGGCTGCTGAAGTGACTGCAACCAAAAACCAACAGGAGTCAATTTTAAACAGGTGCAGGGATGTGATATGTGCAGAAATCTTCCGACAGAATTAGCGTGGACGGACTCAGTCGTAGATTTCGGGATGGACGTTTACAAACACAGTGTGGCCATCAGTGTTACTGCAATATGGAGCTTTCAGTAGTTCCTGTTCTTTTTCTTGATTGTACAACACACAACTGTATTTTTTTTATTATATATATATTTTTAAATCAATACAGTGTCAAAATGACATCCACACACACTTAAATGATCAATCCACTGATTCTGTGCCTTCCAAAATGTCTTAACTTGCTGATGCTTCTTTGATGATTGGCTGCAGCTCTGTGTCAACACAAAAAGCGTTTCTTTGACAGCACTCACTGGACTGATTGATAGATCTGAGAAAAAAAATGAAGAGGTACTTAAGTCATGTCTTGTGGGGTCATTTCTAAAGACCTGGAGGACTTTTCTGACGGACTGTTCACTGCAACTCTGTCCTATTTATGTTGTCTCTGGTCGACCTAAAGTAAATGTATTTAATCATGGTTATGCTCTTGAGCTGGCTCTGCTTTCATGTTTTATTACGTCTGCCAAGGATGCAATAAAATCACTGGCGTTTATTTGTCTGTCTGTCTGTTTGCAGGATTACGTCAAAACTACTGCGCGGATGACATGACATTTACACCACAGACAGATATTAGGTCATGGAAGAACCCATTAAATTGTGGAGGTGATCCGGATCTGGATTCTGGATCAAGTTTCAAGGCTTTGAAAGATTACTTTTAGCAGGATTACTTCAAAGGGCCCCTTCACACATAGTGCGAATATGTACAACTCAGGGCGACTACCGTCGGAACAGCTCGTATGAGCGAACCATGAAACTTCGCACCAACAGGCAGGCGTGCATGATGCCGCTGCGACGGTTTGTGCACACAGGAACACAGTGCTAGCAGCTGCGTGATATGGTTGCACATTGCGCAGCTGCTGAGAAGAAAAATTAAATAAAAAAATACGTTGCAGCAGTTTCGTGCATGCGGGAACACAGCAGCTTTTCATACCACATCGTGCAGCTGCTGTGAAAATAAAAAAATAAGAATTACATGCCACCCACAGGACTCGAACCTGCACTTTCCAAAAGCTCTGATTGCCAGTCAGGAACTTTACCACTGAGCTACCATTGCTGTACTGTGAAAGGTGTGGGAAACTGCATGATATCAGGAAGGACATGGACGTATTTAAGAAAAAATAAAACCACACACCATATAAAAACACCGCATTTTATTGAATCCCTCTTATCAAGTGGACAATACAAATATGATCCGTCTGTTTCTCTGTAGATGACCCATGGTCACAGATGTATAGTCATGAAATTACATGAATGGAGCAGTGCACTCGTCTCATCATGTCCACATCTGCTGGCGCGTGTCCTGCCCAACACGCGTGTCTTGTGGACAGCAAACCGCAGGACTGACACCACGTCATGTGGAACAGAATTAACAATTAATTAAACCAGAACAAAAACAGACCAAATTATGTGTGAGACCAAATATGCGCTATGTGTGAACAGGCCCTTATGTACGGATTTTGCTGAAATGTTCAACACAGACAGATATTAGGTCATGGAAGGCTCAATTAAATTTTGGAGGCAATCTGGATCCAGATCCAGATTCTTGGTCAAGTTTCACTTTTTATAGGCTTTGAAGGATTAGGTCAAAACTACTTCACGGATTCTCACTAAATTGTCACCACAGACACATATTAGGCCATGGAAGACTCCACTGAATTTTGGAGGTGATCTGGATCCAAATTCGGATTCTGGATCAAGACATCCCTTTATATAGGCTTTGAAGGATAACTTCAAAATTACTTTACAGATTCTCACCAAATTTGCACCACAGTTAGATATTAGGGCATGGAAGACTCCACTGCATTTTGGAGGTCATCCAGATCTGGATTGGTGGACACCAGAAATCTCTGATTGCTCTTGTTTCTTTTCTAATGCACTGAACAGTAAAGTCCTCCAGGCGGAAACCTCTTTATGTGTTATTAGTACTTTTGTTGTGTCGTATTTGCAGTGTGTTTTTGTGTGTATTGCAGCAGACATATAATCACTTTAAATTGTTGTATGTGCTGGAGGTTACATGTGTTTGCAAACAGTCTCTCAATTTGCTAGATGGTGTTTGGTGCAGCTACCGGTTGTTGAATTGATGCAGGTGTTTTCTACTTTAGTTAACTTGTAAGTGTTGTGGCCTCTGAGTTACTGTACAAAAAAAACTAACTTTTGTAAAATTTCCACATCTACTTCAAAACTTAATTGTTCATATTCTAGGTCAGTTCAAAAATTTTCACCAAGCTTCAGCAAAATCCATTCATTACGTTTTCGACAGTTTGTTTGTTTGTTTGTTTGTTTCTGTTTGTTTGTGAACAGCCTGGAGCCCACAATTTTACATATATCATTATGAAATTTTTTACTGAAGATTCATGTACTGATTCAATTTTCAATGTCAAAGGTCAAAGTTAGGAAAAAACTTGGAAAAAATTTAAAAAAATCATATGTCAAAAAAGATCAAATTTCTTTCATATTTGACAGCATTATATGGGATGGTATCCTTTATCGCCTGACAAAGTTTGATCCAGATCTGATCCAGATTACAGATTTTGTGGCCATTTAAATTTAACATTGAAAACCCCATTTAATGTACATTTTACATTATATCTTAATCAAACGTGCCCCAATCACTCTCATATTTGAAAGTGAGGTGCAGACTGACACTCACTATTGCCTGACAAAGTTTGATCCAGATCAGATCCAGATTCTGGAGTTTGTGGACATTTGAATTTAATATTGACAAGTCCATTTGGTGTACATTTTGGATTATATCTCAATCAAAAGTGCCTCAATCGCTCTCATTTTTTTTCTGTTCTGGATTTATCTACACCACCAAAATTGGATGGAGGTTCCAATTTTACACCTGTTTGTCTATCTTCCAGTATCAGTCAGAAACCAAGTGCCAAAAAGCAATGACAAATTGTGCACAGCAAAGATAACCAATGTTATGTGAAAAAAATCTGCAAAAGAATTCAGAAATCAAAAAAGTTGAAAAAAAAAAACACCCTCACAACACCACACACACACAAAAAAAACAAAACACAAAACCTCTTGTTCAAGTGCATGAACTAAATACATACACCTGACATTTGATCACATCTAATTTATCTTATGAAAAGCCACTTCAAACAGGACTTTAACCTTGAAAATTTTTTCCAAGGTATAATTTTGTGGAATTGGAACCTAGTGTTGGCAGATGTTTGCATTCTACGAGCACGGCGCTCTAATTAACAGGCTGTTTTAATGTGTGTTAAAATGTCTTGGACTTGTCACTCATGTTTGTGAAATACATTCCAGGATTTTTATTTTTATTTTTTCAGTGAAGTTCATTCTTTTTTGGCCAAAATAGTCAGGGAACATCATCAGTCAACAAGTGACAAGACGGACAGATTCTCTCAAACACTACAGCTGAAGAACCTCTTCAGCATCACAACAACAGTCCAGAGGATGACTGAACCTCGAGTGGACCTCTTAGTTCATCAAATGAAAGACATGAACCTACACATCACTTTGACCTTTGCCATGTCAAAGAGGACCACAGTCAAAAATGTGCTGTTCTCTTAAAATAAACCATAAAACTATAGAATATGTAGCTAAATCTATCAAAAATCCCCTTTTATTTCACTTGGACACATCAGTGAAATCACGTCAAACAAAACTGCTCAATCTGTCCACCTACAGCATATCTAGCAACACATTATATGACCTGACCCCAACACCCTGGAGTCCCTTTATTCAGAGAGTAGCAACACGAAAAAAACAAAAAACAAAAAAACCCGGTCACGTGACCTATGGTGCCATTTTGGAGCTAACATAGCGTTCCCTGTTAAACAATCTGCATGTAAATTCAGTTATTTTGTTTATTTATTCATTGAAAATGCCAGTGTCTCAGACCGAACAGCCCCCCTAAAAATCGGTCCGCCCTGCCTCCACTGTGCATGCATCATTTGGGACCACAGCAGCTCGTCTGAGACGGACTCTCTTCACCCAAAGCGATCAAAGGGAATAATGGGATTATTAAGTATCAGATGACAAGAAAAAACCTCTTAAATCATTCTAAAGTAGGTTTTAAGTAGAAATGAGGCTGTTTTAAGCAGAAACGAGGTGATAATCGATGAGTCATGACTGACGCTTTGAAATGATGGAGGCACAGTGAACGCAACACCTAGCAGCTCATGTAGCTGCAGCGCTCTGATCGCTTCCTCTGTCTTTTATTTTGAAATAATGCTGAATTTGTGTGGAAATGATTGTTGTACAAAAGTGCCAGATATCTGCCGCTGAGATAGATGATGACTGGAGTGCAGTTTGAAGCAGAAACAAGGTGATGATCAGCAAACAGCGGTCGACGCTCTGAAATGATGTGCGCAGTGAAGGTAGGGTGGACCGATTTTTAGGGGGGAGCCGTTTGGTCTGTGACACTGAGTTGTTGTGCATTTGAATGCACAAATAGACACAACAAGTGGTTCAAGATGCACAGATTTCCTTCAGATCCGAACAGAGGAAAATTTTGGGAAAATAAAGTCAGCTGTGTGGGATGGAAGCGACTTCATCATCAAAGCTTTGTGAGGTAAATTTAGTGTTTAGTCCTATGTACAATAAAACTCACCTAAACTGTCATTGTATAAACCGGATTTTTTGTATGGTTTTTCCATGTAATAAACATTGTGTATAACAGATTTTGTTTAACAAATTTTCGCTCACATCGAATAAAATGTCCTGTCTGATCGCAATGTATTTCCATTAAAAACCCCTCACATACCGGACAGATCGGTGTGGATGTGCACAGTAACAGAGGTACAAATTAAATTTTAGCACTCTGACACTCGCCGATTTGAGTAAATTGGGACCAGAGTCATTTCCGTGATTAAAAGCAGACTATTTTTTCACAGTGTGCTCAGAATTGGACCCACAACCTGACATGCATATGTTAAATCAGACAGTGCAAAAAGCTGTGATTTTACGCTTTTCTGCTTTCACTCTTTCTGCTCATATTTTAATGAGTTTTTGCAGTGCTCACACTGATCATAAATGGATCAGAAAAGTCCACAAATTTACAACACGGAGTTGGAAAAGAGGAAGTTGTACAATGTACTTTTGATTTGGAGGTGATGGTTGTGGAAAGAAAAGCTTCTTGAGGGACAAATTAGTCCAGAATAAAGCATAATCGAGCAATGGAGAACTTTAAAACTGTGACGCACGTCATTGCATGACACGGAGTTACAGAGTTGCAGCTGCATAAATCAGGCTTTAAATTAATTAAATAAATCATCATAGGTTGTAAATTTGATAGCTTAACTATTTTTATATTTATTTTGATAGCACCTGTACTTGGATGTGTTGCTGTATGTGGTTAAATTATAAAAAAAATGTTGAAAACATGAAAGGTTCATTCAGTAATTCAGCACAATTGGCCCCAAAATGGCCCCATGTTCTCAATTGTTGCTACTCTCTGAATAAAGGGACCCTACCACACCCCACCCCTCCCAAAAAACTTTATTCCACAAGTCCATCTGTGTGTGTTTGTATGTGCACATCTGTGGATGCTGCATCATATCTCAGGAACTACGTTACAGGAACAAAAAAGTTGGCGTAACACAAAATTTCAAGGCAATTTACTGCAGTACATTTTTGAACTCATATTCTATTCTTAAGTGCTGGATCTGTTTTTACCAACTATTTTAAAAATATTACACAAATTTAAAAGTTAGTTACATTAACTAAGCATTCTATACATTTCTGGAATCATTCCAAAATTTAGTATGTTCATCTCCGGCCCATGCTCCACCACATTTCTTGAAAATTAGACTGGTATTTTGTGTGTATCGTGCTGAAAAATGAACAAAGAGCAATGCAAACATAACCTCCTTGGCAAAAGTAATCGTTACCTCACATCTCTGTATTTTATCTAAATGAGGAATTTATTTTATTTTATTACAAACAAGGAATCACAATCACGCTACAGTTTGAGGGGGACTTCCACACAGTCATGAATACTATCTTTACAATTTAAAGAAGACTTCAGTGATGAATACCATCTTTACAAACACATACAAACCACTGGGTGATGCCAAATCTAAGTAATGAAAGGTAGAGAGAAAAGAATAGCATGATAAGTGATAGGGATTTTCTCAGTACTGACACATGGTACAGACGGGATTCTCCTCACAATCTCAAATCTGTCAGGAGTGTAGTTGCAAGGTTTCAGAACATATAAAATCCATTTTCTCCAATCAGCTGCTCAGATTCAGTCGGGATTCTGGTACAACAATATTAATGATACAGTGTGTACATGGCATCTGTACACATTTTCATTTGACCAAAATCTACAACCTTCACAAGTTTATTGGCAAATTTTTTTGACATCCATTTCTTCAAATGTTTTGCCATATTTCTTCTGAGTAATCTCGATGATGTCGCTGGTTTCTCCAATTCTGATTGGTTTGGAGTCACTACACTGCTTGAAAAGTTCAGGGGGGAAGGAACTTGTGGCCTGTGCCAGACGTTGGATGGCATGTTAATCATGATTCATATTAAATGTATTTATTGCGTCTATGCTGGTAAATGTTTTTTTTTTTCAACCAGTTTAATCAATGCACATGCCCTCCAATAAGAGACAGATTAACAGTACAGGGGTGTGTTGGTCTGTGCTCTGGAGTATCCTTACTCATGCCTCCTGCAATGGTGCACAAATAAGAACAAGAAGGCACTCACAGTCCTGGCTGCACAATCACAGAGACATAGCACCACCAGTAGAATAAGAAGATTATAATGCGCTATTACATAAATCAGACAGGGACACTCATCTGTTAGTGCAGGTGATCAGGCCCCTGTGCAGTCGCCGTGGTTTACCTTTGTGAATTTAACGACTGTGGACACTTAACTGGACACGCAGTCTTTATGAGCGTCTCAGACAAAACAAAGACTTCCTTCTCGTCAGGTGTCTGGGTTCTTTCTGTGTGACTACTACAGGGTTTGTCTGAGTCACACTGCCCTGCTCCCACAGACCGCTAACAAATCCTCATAAACCACACAAACATTAATCAAGTGATGCAAAGGCAACAGCAAGACAGTCTGACAAACTATGATGCCTGAACTGGTGCATTCTGTCTTCCTCAAACCTCTACTTCCACAAAACAGAGATTGAAAAAATTATTAATTTCAGGGTCTGATTATCATCAAAGTAAAACAAGGAGCTGCACATCTGTTTTTGGCCTTTTTGACTGGGTGACTGTGCTGTTTTTCCTCCTCTCTCCCCTCGTTTATCCCTGACAGAACAAGTCCAACAAGATTTAAGTTCTTGTCTTAAAGACGGGCAAGCTACGACATGCAGACGTAGCCGTGTTGTTACACTGTACAGCCATGAATTATGCAATTAGTGTCTCCGTGAACGGAGGGTGGCCTTCAGTAACAGACCCGGTAGACAGTACCATTAAGCTTTTTGTTTTTTTGTTTTTTTTTACATTTGATACAATAGAGAGATTACATGAACTGGCAAGCGGCCGATTCAAGAAACCAGCTACCCCCCCCCCCCCCTTTTTTTCTTTTTTAAAGGATCACTGTAATCTGACCTTGGATTTTTATGAAGATGCATGAAGTACACTAAGATAAAAAAAAAAAGGAGTTTCCTGGAATGCTTTCCTCTAAAAACATTCTCTAAGGAAGTTGTAAGGTTAAAGTCCACTGAAAGCAAAGCAGAAAACCTGCATATATCACTGCACAGAAACCTGTGCTGTTGCTGTGTCAACACGTGTCCCTCCTGTGTGTTAATGGAGCAGCTCCAGGACGTGCCAGGATTTGTCCTCAATGACATCAGTCTTGGCAAATCTCTTCCCAGCTGACAGTGGGTAGATCTGCTCATGATTATGACAGCTGACTTATAGCAGTGTCAGGTTTTTTGTTTTTAATCTGATTGGAAGAAAGACTCATAGTCATGTGTTAATACTGCATTTAGTATGTGTTTGTGAGGGACAAAGACAGTAAAGAGACTGGTCCAGTGTGCCTGTCCACTGGTCCAGTCTAAGAGTTCTTCGGGTGAGTTTTACACCGTGGCTTTTCAGCCAGGTCCAGTCCATGTTGTACATTTCTGGGTGATAAAGGATTTTTATCTCCACCGAGGCAGTTATGCATTTTGTCTAGTCACCAGGATGTCTAAACAGAACAAGAACATTTCAGTGAAGGGAGAACTGATTAAATTTAGTTGTGGATCCAAATGAAGGAGTACATTTTGCCTTGAACCTTAAACCTTTGATGTTTGGTCCTAATCCTGCCTTTGACCTTTGATCGCTGAAACAGTTTCTACTAATCCTGGAGTCGGGTTTGATTATTTGTTAAGGATCCACATCAAAGGTCATGATGACCTGATTTCAGGATCAAAACAAAACTGATACAGCAACAAAAACATAAATTCCTTTGCAAAGCAAAAAAGTAAAAAAAAAAAAAAAAAAAAAATCAATCAATCAATCAGTTTTTTTATATAGCGCCAAATCACAACAAACAGTTGCCCCAAGGCGCTTTATATTGTAAGGCAAGGCCATACAATAATTATGTAAAACCCCAACGGTCAAAACGACCCCCTGTGAGCAAGCACTTGGTTACAGTGGGAAGGAAAAACTCCCTTTTAACAGGAAGAAACCTCCAGCAGAACCAGGCTCAGGGAGGGGCAGTCTTCTGCTGGGACTGGTTGGGGCTGAGGGAGAGAACCAGGAAAAAGACATGCTGTGGAGGGGAGCAGAGATCAATCACTAATGATTAAATGCAGAGTGGTGCATACAGAGCAAAAAGAGAAAGAAACACTCAGTGCATCATGGGAACCCCCCAGCAGTCTAAGTCTATAGCAGCATAACTAAGGGATGGTTCAGGGTCACCTGATCCAGCCCTAACTATAAGCTTTAGCAAAAAGGAAAGTTTTAAGCCTAATCTTAAAAGTAGAGAGGGTGTCTGTCTCCCTGATCTGAATTGGGAGCTGGTTCCACAGGAGAGGAGCCTGAAAGCTGAAGGCTCTGCCTCCCATTCTACTCTTACAAACCCTAGGAACTACAAGTAAGCCTGCAGTCTGAGAGCGAAGCACTCTATTGGGGTGATATGGTACTACGAGGTCCCTAAGATAAGATGGGACCTGATTATTCAAAACCTTATAAGTAAGAAGAAGAATTTTAAATTCTATTCTAGAATTAACAGGAAGCCAATGAAGAGAGGCCAATATGGGTGAGATATGCTCTCTCCTTCTAGTCCCCGTCAGTACTCTAGCTGCAGCATTTTGAATTAACTGAAGGCTTTTTAGGGAACTTTTAGGACAACCTGATAATAATGAATTACAATAGTCCAGCCTAGAGGAAATAAATGCATGAATTAGTTTTTCAGCATCACTCTGAGACAAGACCTTTCTGATTTTAGAGATATTGCGTAAATGCAAAAAAGCAGTCCTACATATTTGTTTAATATGCGCTTTGAATGACATATCCTGATCAAAAATGACTCCAAGATTTCTCACAGTATTACTAGAGGTCAGGGTAATGCCATCCAGAGTAAGGATCTGGTTAGACACCATGTTTCTAAGATTTGTGGGGCCAAGTACAATAACTTCAGTTTTATCTGAATTTAAAAGCAGGAAATTAGAGGTCATCCATGTCTTTATGTCTGAAAGACATTCCTGCAGTTTAACTAATTGGTGTGTGTCCTCTGGCTTCATGGATAGATAAAGCTGGGTATCATCTGTGTAACAATGAAAATTTAAGCAATGCTGTCTAATAATACTGCCTAAGGGAAGCATGTATAAAGTGAATAAAATCAGTCCTAGCACAGAACCTTGTGGAACTCCATAATTAACCTTAGTCCGTGAAGAAGACTCCCCATTTACATGAACAAATCTATTAGATAAATATGATTCAAACCACCGCAGCGCAGTGCCTTTAATACCTATGGCATGCTCTAATCTCTGTAATAAAATTTTATGGTCAACAGTATCAAAAGCAGCACTGAGGTCTAACAGAACAAGCACAGAGATGAGTCCACTGTCTGAGGCCATAAGAAGATCATTTGTAACCTTCACTAATGCTGTTTCTGTACTATGATGAATTCTAAAACCTGACTGAAACTCTTCAAATAGACCATTCCTCTGCAGATGATCAGTTAGCTATTTTACAACTACCCTTTCAAGAATTTTTGAGAGAAAAGGAAGGTTGGAGATTGGCCTATAATTAGCTAAGATAGCTGGGTCAAGTGATGGCTTTTTAAGTAATGGTTTAATTACTGCCACCTTAAAAGCCTGTGGTACATAGCCAACTAACAAAGATAGATTGATCATATTTAAGATCGAAGCATTAAATAATGGTAGGGCTTCCTTGAGCAGCCTGGTAGGAATGGGGTCTAATAAACATGTTGATGGTTTGGATTAAGTAACTAATGAAAATAACTCAGACAGAACAATCGGAGAGAAAGAGTCTAACCAAATACCGGCATCACTGAAAGCAGCCAAAGATAACGATACGTCTTTGGGATGGTTATGAGTAATTTTTTTTCTAATAGTTAAAATTTTGTTAGCAAAGAAAGTCATGAAGTCATTACTAGTTAAAGTTAAAGGAATACGCAGCTCAATAGAGCTCTGACTCTTTGTCAGCCTGGCTACAGTGCTGAAAAGAAACCTGGGGTTGTTCTTATTTTCTTCAATTAGTGATGAGTAGAAAGATGTCCTAGCTTTACGGAGGGCTTTTTTATAGAGCAACAGACTCTTTTTCCAGGCTAAGTGAAGATCTTCTAAATTAGTGAGACGCCATTTCCTCTCCAACTTACGGGTTATCTGCTTTAAGCTACGAGTTTGTGAGTTATACCACGGAGTCAGACACTTCTGATTTAAAGCTCTCTTTTTCAGAGGAGCTACAGCATCCAAAGTTGTCTTCAATGAGGATGTAAAACTATTGACGAGATACTCTATCTCCCTTACAGAGTTTAGGTAGCTACTCTGCACTGTGTTGGTATATGGCATTAGAGAACATAAAGAAGGAATCATATCCTTAAACCTAGTTACAGCGCTTTCTGAAAGACTTCTAGTGTAATGAAACTTATTCCCCACTGCTGGGTAGTCCATCAGAGTAAATGTAAATGTTATTAAGAAATGATCAGACAGAAGGGAGTTTTCAGGGAATACTGTTAAGTCTTCTATTTCCATACCATAAGTCAGAACAAGATCTAAGATATGATTAAAGTGGTGGGTGGACTCATTTACTTTTTGAGCAAAGCCAATAGAGTCTAATAATAGATTAAATGCAGTGTTGAGGCTGTCATTCTCAGCATCTGTGTGGATGTTAAAATCGCCCACTATAATTATCTTATCTGAGCTAAGCACTAAGTCAGACAAAAGGTCTGAAAATTCACAGAGAAACTCACAGTAACGACCAGGTGGACGATAGATAATAACAAATAAAACTGGTTTTTGGGACTTCCAATTTGGATGGACAAGACTAAGAGACAAGCTTTCAAATGAATTAAAGCTCTGTCTGGGTTTTGGATTAATTAATAAACTGGAATGGAAGATTGCTGCTAATCCTCCGCCTCGGCCCGTGCTACGAGCATTCTGACAGTTAGTGTGACTCGGGGGTATTGACTCATTTAAACTAACATATTCATCCTGCTGTAACCAGGTTTCTGTTAGGCAGAATAAATCAATATGTTGATCAATTATTATATCATTTACTAACAGGGACTTAGAAGAGAGAGACCTAATGTTTAATAGACCACATTTAACTGTTTTAGTCTGTGGTGCAGTTGAAGGTGCTATATTATTTTTTCTTTTTGAATTTTTATGCTTAAATAGATTTTTGCTGGTTATTGGTAGTCTGGGAGCAGGCACCGTCTCTACGGGGATGGGGTAATGAGGGGATGGCAGGGGGAGAGAAGCTGCAGAGAGGTGTGTAAGACTACAATCTGCTTCCTGGTCCCAACCCTGGATAGTCACGGTTTGGAGGATTTAAGAAAATTGGCCAGATTTCTAGAAATGAGAGCTGCTCCATCCAAAGTGGGATGGATGCCGTCTCTCCTAACAAAACCAGGTTTTCCCCAGAAGCTTTGCCAATTATCTATGAAGCCCACCTCATTTTTTGGACACCACTCAGACAGCCAGCAATTCAAGGAGAACATGCGGCTAAACATGTCACTCCCGGTCCGATTGGGGAGGGGCCCAGAGAAAACTACAGAGTCCGACATTGTTTTTGCAAAGTTACACACCGATTTAATGTTAATTTTAGTGACCTCCGATTGGCGTAACCGGGTGTCATTACTGCCGACGTGAATTACAATCTTACCAAATTTACGCTTAGCCTTAGCCAGCAGTTTCAAATTTCCTTCAATGTCGCCTGCTCTGGCCCCCGGAAGACAATTGACTATGGTTGCTGGTGCCGCTAACTTCACATTTCTCAAAACAGAGTCGCCAATAACCAGAGTTTGATCCTCGGCGGGTGTGTCGTCGAGTGGGGAAAAACGGTTAGAGATGTGAACGGGTTGGCGGTGTACACGGGGCTTCTGTTTAGGGCTACGCTTCCTCCTCACAGTCACCCAGTCAGCCTGCTTTCCCGGCTGCTCGGGATCTGCCAGGGGGTAACTAACGGCAGCTAAGCTACCTTGGTCCGCACCGACTACAGGGGCCTGGCTAGCTGTAGAATTTTCCACGGTGCGGAGCCGAGTCTCCAATTCGCCCAGCCTGGCCTCCAAAGCTACGAATAAGCTACACTTATTACAAGTACCATTACTGCTAAAGGAGGCCGAGGAATAACTAAACATTTCACACCCAGAGCAGAAAAGTGCGGGAGAGACAGGAGAAGCCGCCATGCTAAATCGGCTAAGAGCTAGTAGCTACTCTAAGCTAGCGGATTCCTAAAAACACGCAAAGTGAATAATGTGTAAATAATTTAGAGGTGATTCAGCAGAAGGAGTGCTTTAGTTAAGGCACGTAAAGATTACACTGGGAAACAAATCGTAATCTAGATAACTAGATCAATCTAACTGCGCAGATTAAACAGCTAACAGATACAGCAAAACACCGCTGTGCTCCGGAACAGGAAGTGATACAATACCGCAGTGAGAGCCAACCACCAGTAGAGGCAAGCAAGAGGAGAACACAAAAAGAGGCAAGTTTTTTTTTATTTCACCATTTCATTTGCTATTACATCCATTGTCAGTTATATTTTTTGTTGATATTTTGTTATAAATTACTGTTGCTCAGACTGAAATAATTAATAGAGGATGACATTCGGGGTATGATGACAAACTGTATCCAGGACTACATGTGGATCTCTGGGCTGTAGATAAGTCTTCTTAGGCGTTGGTGGTGGGATTAGCACTCCAGCGCCAACAAAAGAACATTTTTCATGACTCAGAATTAAAAGAGAAACCATGTCTCTGCTCTCCTGAGGAGTAATTCTGTTAGGGAGGTGTTTGGTTGTTGATGGTAATGGGAGATTTCAGTGTGTGACTGTCAAGTCAAGTCTGGGAGCATGCACTGATGATGCGCTCTGCCGCATCCAAAACACCACAGAACCTCCTTGGGTCCTAGATGGCAACCACCGAGGCAGACAACCGGTCCATTCCCACATCACTAAAATAACCATCTGCCACAGCCAGGTGAAATGTGGGCGTGCTCTTGACCTTCTCCAGCTACTGGGGTCAACACTCAGGCACATGCATGCTGGATCATGCACAGAGACACAGGCCACATGGCCAAAATGTCATAGCTGGTGCTCCCTGACTGTTCAAGTGATACTCCTCATCTTATATTCTCTTAGCAATCTCTTGTTTGACACAAAATCATTTCATTTGTTCAGTGTATTTGACCAAGATGCTTATTTGTTTTTAATTCAGTGCTGCTGACAGGTCAGGTGAAAATAAAACACTTCATGTTCATTTTTTCCTTTTTTTCATGTTTTGCACAAGGATGCGGAGGAGCAAAGTCTGACGAAAGTCAAGGTCAGCAAAGTGAAGACAACAAAAAATGTTGTGTGGGCCGCTGAAGAGGAGGTACTGCTGGCCCACCACCACCAGATGGCGCCCTGCTTGGAGTGCGGGCTTCAAGCACGAGAGGGCGTCGGAACCACTGGAGTGACAGCTGTCACACATCATCAACATCAGCTGTCACTCATCACCTTCATCCTCCATAAAAGCCAGACTGCAACTCCACCTCCCTGCCGAGAAATCAGCTACCATTCAGGTAATTCTCTGCTGTACTGAAAACTGTGTCATAGTCTGAACTCTTTTGCAGCCGCTTTCCTGTGGTGTTTGCCTTATCTGCTGGATTGGCGTTTGGTGTGAACAGCGACGGCTTCGCTTCACACTCCAATCAGATAAGTGGTTAGACAGGAGCTGCACGAGTGTGTGATTGGAGGTGGAGGTTTTCCCTCCTGGAGGATTCAAACACTGGAGGATTGCTGGGTGTGTATTCACACACCCACCACTAACTGTTTCTGTTTCTGCCAGCAGTGCCGGGTCTGACTGCTGAAGACAGTGGCCACCTGGGGCGCAGGGCTTGTCGGCTCCGGTGTTCTTCAGATCCGTTGGTGGTGGAAGCTGTGGGGATCCGGCTCTTCTCTCGCCAGACGTCTTCTATCTTCGAGCCTGCCCACACGTCACCTTGTGTATAACTGACAATCTACAATATTGTTATTGTCTGTAATTCGTTGTGCGATTCACAACATTAAATTGTTACTTTTTGGCTTATCCATTGTCTGTTCATTAACGCCCCCTGTTGTGGGTCCGTGTCACGACACCTTCCCAACAAAAAAGACATCTCAGAGCCTTATCTGGAGGAGTTGTTCAAACTGAGCGTGTCGGAGAAGGAGCTGAAAGCTCTGAAAATTAACTTCAAAAATAAGCAGGCAGTTATCAGAAAACACTGACAAAGACCTGCAAGTCTGAAAGGCCAGCTTCTGAAATGAGCTGTAAGAGCAAGAAACCACCTTCCACCAAAAGCTGGAAACACAGATGAGCAGTTTTCAAAAGGAGGTGCCACCAAAGACACAGAATTCCTGCATTTATGTTTTCATGGTGGATGCATTGTTACTATCCTGCAGATCAGCAAAGCGGTGGTAGTAGGGTGTTGTTTTCACTGGCATGTATGTCCGTAGATAACTGAAAAACAGCTGGGTGTATTTCCTTCAAATGTGTTGGGAATATTACTTGGATCTCAGAGAGGTGAATAGATTTTTGGAGTAGTTTGGTCAAACATAAATGTTAAGGAAAACATGATCCAAAAACATTTTTTTTACATACATTGCATCCAGAAAGTATTCACAGTGCTCCACTTTTCCACATTTTATGTTACAGCCTTATTACAAATGAAATAAATTCACTTTCCGTCAAAATTCTATTCACAACACCCCATAATGACAACATGAAAAAAGAGTTGTTTTTTTTTTGTTTTTTTTGTTGCAAATTTAATAAAAACACTAATAATCACATGTAGTACATAAGTATTCACCCTTTGCTGTTGTGAAAGTGTAGGAACATGGACCCACAACAGGGGGCGCAAATGAACGGACAATGGAGGAAGTCAAATAACAACGCTTTACTGTTGTGAATAAGCACAACAAACACGGCAGATCACAATAGTAAGCAATGAAGTCAATTCACAAAAATGTGTCACGTGGGCAGGCTCGAAGATAAGAGACGTCCGTCCAAAGCAGAACCGGAACCACACGATTTCCTCCGCCACCGAACCCCGGGAATACTGGAGCCGCCAAGTCCCGAACTCCCAGGTGGCCACTGCCTCCGCTTGTCGGATCTGGTACTGCTGGTGAGGAACAAAAAACAGTTAGATGTGGATGCATTTGTACCCAGCAACACGTATGGTGGGAAAACCACCTCCATCTCTCATCAGAAACTGGTAAGTGCAGGAGTGTGAGTACTTATCAAAGAGGTAGGGAAAAAGTCCAACAGTCTCCAGCTGTAAATACTCACTGTCTGCTATTAAACACACAAAGCAACAAAGTATTATTGTCGGGAAGACAACACAATCGGCTGAGCACTTTACCTCCTAGGTAGAGCGATATCTCGGCAACGAGGTGGAGATGTCGTCTTGCTGATATACTACTGAAGATCAGATGATTGGTGACAGCTGTCGTAGGTGATAAGTGACAGCTGTCACCCCGGCTGCTTCTGTGAGGCGGCAGCGCCCTCTTGTGCCTGGAGCCCACACTCCAGGCAGGGTGTCCTCTGGTGGTGGTGGGCCAGCAGTACCTCCTCTTCAGCGGCCCACACAACAGGACCCCCCCCTCAACGGGCGCCTCCTGGCGCCCGACCAGGCTTGTCCGGGTGGCGGCGGTAGAAGTCGGCCAGGAGGGCCGGGTCCAGGATGAAGCTCTTCTTCACCCAGGAGCGTTCTTCGGGTCCATACCCCTCCCAGTCCACCAAATACTGGAAGCCCCAGCCCATCCTACGGACATCCAAGAGCCGGCGCACAGTCCAAGCCGGCTCGCCATCGATGATCCGGGCAGGAGGTGGTGCCGGACCCGGAGCACAGAGGGGTGAGGTGTGATGCGGCTTTATCCGGGACACATGGAACAAAGGATGGATCCGCAGTGAGGCCGGAAGCTGAAGCCTCACTGCGGCTGGACTGATGACCTTGAGGATCTTGAAGGGGCCGATGTAACGATCCTGCAGTTTAGGGGAGTCCACTTTGAGGGGTATGTCCTTTGTCGACAACCACACCTCCTGTCCTGGCCGATATGCAGGGGCCGGGGTCCGCCGACGGTCTGCATGGGCTTTTGCCCTCGTCCGGGCCTTTAGCAAAGCAGAACGGGCAGCGCGCCACACCCGACGGCACTTCCGCAGGTGGGCCTGGACCGAGGGCACACCGACCTCTCCCTCAACCACCGGAAACAACGGGGGCTGGTACCCCAGACTCACCTCAAAAGGGGAGAGGCCGGTGGCAGAAGACACCTGGCTGTTATGGGCATACTCGATCCAGGCCAAATGGGTACTCCAGGCCGCCGGGTGCGCGGCCATCACGCAGCGCAGGGCCTGTTCCACCTCCTGATTGGCCCGTTCTGCTTGCCCGTTGGTCTGAGGATGATACCCGGACGAGAGACTCACCGTGGCCCCCACGCGATCGGAGACGATGTCTGTTGGGATCCCATGCAGCCGGACGACGTGGTGGACCAAGAGGTCCACTGTCTCCTGGGCAGTCGGGAGCTTCGGGAGGGCCACGAAGTGGGCCACCTTGGAGAATCGGTCCACTATCGTGAGGATGGTGGTGTTGCCCTGGGACGGCGGGAGGCCCGTGACAAAATCCAGGCCGATGTGGGACCAGGGGCGATGAGGCACAGGCAGCGGCTGGAGCAGTCCCGATGCCCTGCGGTGGTCAGCCTTGCCCCTGGCGCAGGTGGTGCAGGCCTGGATATAATCCCGGACGTCGGCCTCCAGGGACGCCCACCAGAAGCGCTGCCGGACAACTGCCACGGTTCTTCGCACCCCTGGATGACAGGAGAACTTGGAGCCGTGACAGAAGTCCAGGACTGCAGCCCTGGCCTCTGGTGGGACGTAAAGTTTGTTCTTCGGCCCAGTTCCGGGGTCCGGGCTCCGTGCCAGGGCCTCCCGGACGGTTTTCTCTACGTCCCAGGTGAGAGTGGCCACGATAGGGGACTCCGAGATGATAGGTTCCGGTGGATCCGACAACTCCGTTTTGACTTCGTCTTCATGCACCCGGGACAAGGCATCCGATCTCTGGTTTTTGGTCCCGGGGCGGTAGGTGATCCGGAAGTCAAAACGGCCGAAGAACAGTGACCAGCGGGCTTGCCTGGGGTTCAGCCGCTTGGCGGTCCTGATATACTCCAGGTTCCTGTGGTCAGTGAAAACCGTGAATGGCACGGACGTTCCCTCCAACAGATGTCTCCACTCTTCAAGAGCCTCTTTCACCGCAAGGAGTTCTCGATTGCCGACGTCATAGTTCCGTTCGGCCGGGGTCAACCTGCGGGAAAAATAGGCACACGGGTGAAGGACCTTATCGGTCTCTCCGCTCTGGGAAAGCACAGCTCCTATCCCTGAGTCCGAGGCGTCCACTTCAACCACAAACTGGCGACTAGGATCGGGCTGCACCAGAACGGGTGCAGACGAGAAGCGCCGTTTCAACTCCTTGAACGCGGCATCGCACCGATCCGACCAGGTGAAGGGGACTTTTGGAGAGGTCAGGGCTGTCAGGGGGCTAACTACCTGACTGTAGCCCTTAATGAACCTCCTGTAGAAATTTGCAAAGCCGAGGAACTGTTGCAGCTTCCTACGGCTGGTAGGTTGGGGCCAGTCTCTCACCGCCGCAACCTTGGCCGGATCAGGAGCGACGGAGTTGGGGGAGATGATAAACCCCAGGAAGGACAAAGAAGTGCGGTGAAATTCACACTTCTCGCCCTTCACAAACAGCCGGTTCTCCAACAACCGCTGCAGGACCTGACGTACATGCCGGACATGGGTCTCAGGATCCGGAGAAAAGATGAGTATATCGTCCAGATATACGAAGACGAATCGGTGCAGAAAATCCCGCAAGACATCATTAACCAATGCTTGGAACGTCGCGGGGGCGTTTGTAAGGCCGAACGGCATGACCAGGTACTCAAAGTGACCTAATGGGGTGTTAAATGCCGTCTTCCACTCGTCTCCCTTCCGGATCCGAACCAGGTGATACGCATTTCTAAGATCCAGCTTAGTGAAAATTTGGGCTCCATGCAGGGGCGTGAACACTGAATCCAACAAGGGCAACGGGTATCGGTTACGAACCGTGATTTCGTTCAGCCTCCTATAATCAATGCATGGACGATGTCCGCCATCTTTTTTTCCCACAAAAAAGAAACCTGCACCCATCAGGGAGGTGGAATTCCGGATCAACCCGGCAGCTAAAGAGTCCCGGATGTAGGTCTCCATTGATTCGCGCTCAGGTCGTGAGAGGTTGTACAGCCTGCTGGACGGGAACTCAACGCCCGGAACCAAATCAATGGCACAATCGTACGGACGGTGCGGGGGAAGGGTGAGCGCCAGATCCTTACTGAACACATCCACAAGGTCATGGTACTCCACCGGCACCGTCCCAAGATTGGGCGGGACTCTGACCTCCTCCCTAGCCTGGGAACCGGGATGAACCGAGGAACCTAAACATACCCGATGGCAGGTCTCGCTCCACTGAACCACTACCCCGGACGGCCAATCGATCCGGGGATTGTGTTTCAACATCCAAGGGAACCCTAGAATCACACGGGAGGTGGTCGGAGTCATGAAAAACTCGATCTCCTCCCTGTGGTTCCCTGACACCACCAGAGTTACTGGTGGTGTCCTATGTGTGATTAGAGGGAGTAGGGAGCCATCTAGTGCCCGCACCTGCACTGGTGAAGTAAGCGCCACCAGAGGGAGCCCTGCCTCCCTGGCCCATCTGCTGTCTAGCAGATTCCCTTTAGAGCCCGTGTCCACCAGTGCTGGGGCCTGAAGGGTTAAATCCTCGTAAAGGATTGTAACTGGGAGTCATGTGGCAATATGGGTATGTCCCACGTGAATGTCTTGGCCCACCCCTAGCCCAGTTTCTAGGGGCGGGCGTTGGTGTTTAACCACTCGGGGCAGTCTCTCAATTGGTGCTCTATCGAGCCACAAACAAAGCACGCTCCGCGGACCAGCCTCCTCGGTCTATCTGGTGGCCTAAATGTGGCCCTGCTCGTGTCCATAGCTTCATCAGCAGGGGGAGCTGTAACCATACGGAGCGTAGAGGCCGTGGAGCGTGGGGAGGGCAGAACTCGGTCGGAACCGGAAGGGAGAGGGACGGCGCGTGCCCGGCCACACCCTTCGTCTCGTTCCCGACGGCGTTCTTCTAACCGATTGTCTAACCGTATAACGACATCAATAAGCCCGTCTAAATCCTGCGGTTCGTCCTTAGCCACCAGGTGCTCCTTCAGAACCAACGACAGTCCATTTACGAAGGCGGCACGGAGGGCAGTGCTATTCCAGCCAGACCTCGCAGCCGCGATGCGGAAGTCGACTGCATAAGCAGCTGCGCTCCGGCGCCCCTGTCTCATTGACAGCAGCACGGCTGAAGCGGTCTCTCCTCTATTAGGGAGATCGAACACTGTTCTGAACTCCCTCACAAACCCATCATATGACAGAAGGAGCCGTGAATTTTGCTCCCAGAGCGCTGTAGCCCAAGCGTGTGCCTCACCGCGAAGCAGATTAATCACATAAGCTACCTTACTAGCATCAGTCGCGTACATGACGGGACGTTGTGCGAAGCGGAGCGAACACTGCATAAGGAAGTCCGCGCACGTCTCCACACAACCCCCGTACGGCTCTGGAGGGCTTATGTATGCTGCAGGGGAAGGTGGGAGGGGTCGTTGAACGACCTGTGGAACGTCACTGTTGCGCACAGGATCGACAGGAGGGGGAGCCGCAGCAGCGAGAGCCTCCACCCTGCGGTTAAGGAGGACGTTCTGCTCGGTCATTAGATCCAACCGAGCCGTAAAAGCGGTGAGGATTCGCTGCAACTCACCGATCATTCCTCCTGCAGACGCCTGTGCGCCCTGCTCTTCCATTGGCCGTTCAACAACCGGTTGACGCCCCTCGGGGTCCATGACGTTGGCCGAGATATCCTGTTGTGAAAGTGTAGGAACATGGACCCACAACAGGGGGCGCAAATGAACGGACAATGGAGGAAGTCAAATAACAACGCTTTACTGTTGTGAATAAGCACAACAAACACGGCAGATCACAATAGTAAGCAATGAAGTCAATTCACAAAAATGTGTCACGTGGGCAGGCTCGAAGATAAGAGACGTCCGTCCAAAGCAGAACCGGAACCACACGATTTCCTCCGCCACCGAACCCCGGGAATACTGGAGCCGCCAAGTCCCGAACTCCCAGGTGGCCACTGCCTCCGCTTGTTCGATCTGGTACTGCTGGTGAGGAACAAAAAACAGTTAGATGTGGATGGGTTTGCACCCAGCAACACGTATGGTGGGAAAACCACCTCCACCTCTCATCAGAAACTGGTAAGTGCAGGAGTGTGAGTACTTATCAAAGAGGTAGGGAAAAAGTCCAACACAGTCTCCAGCTGTAAATACTCACTGTCTGCTATTAAACACACAAAGCAACAAAGTATTATTGTCGGGAAGACAACACAATCGGCTGAGCACTTTACCTCCTAGGTAGAGCGATATCTCGGCAACGAGGTGGAGATGTCGTCTTGCTGACATACTACTGAAGATCAGATGATTGGTGACAGCTGTCGTAGGTGATAAGTGACAGCTGTCACCCCGGCTGCTCCTGTGAGGCGGCAGCGCCCTCTTGTGCCTGGAGCCCGCACTCCAGGCAGGGTGTCCTCTGGTGGTGGTGGGCCAGCAGTACCTCCTCTTCAGCGGCCCACACAACATTTGCTCAATACTTTGTTGATGCACCTTTGGCAGCAATTACAGCCTCAAGTCTTCTTGAGTATGATACCACAAGCTTGGTGCACCTATCTTTGGGCAGTTTGGTCCATTCCTCTTTGCAGCACCTCTTAAGCTCCATCAGGTTGGATGGGGTGCGTCGGTGCACATCCATTTTCAGATCTCTCCAGAAATATTCAATTGCATTCAGGTCTGAGCTCTGGCTGGGCCACTCAAGGATATTCACAGAGTTGTCCTGAAGCCACTCCTTTGATATCTTGGCTGTGTGCTTAGTGTCACTATCCTGCTTAAAGATGAACCATCGCCCCAGTCTGAAGTCAAGAGCGCTCTGGAGCAGGTTTTCATCCAGGATGCATCTGTACATTGCTACATTGATTTTTCCCTCAATCCTGACTAGTCTCTCAATTCCTGCCACTGAAAAACATCCCCACAGCATGATGCTGCCACCACCATGCTTCACTGTAGGAATGGTGGCTGGTGTCCACCAAACATGATGCCTGGTATTAAATCAATCAATCAATCAATCAATAGGCCACTGTGCTCATTGGGACCTTCAAAGCAGTAGAAATGTTTCTGTACCCTTCCCTAGATTTGTGCCTCCAGACACAACTGTCTCAGAGGTCTACAGACAGCTGACTTCATGCTTGGTTTGTGCTCTGACATGCAATGTCAACTGTGGGACCTTATATGTAGACAGGTGGGTGCCTTTCCTAATCATGTCCAATCAACTGAATTTACCCGGGTGGACTCCAGGTAAGCTCCAGAAACATCTCAAGGATGATCAGTGGAAACAGGAAGCACCTGAGCTTGATTTTGAGCTTGATGGCAAAGGGTGTGAATACTTTTGTAAGGTAGTTTCTTAGCTTTTTAAATTTTTAGTCAATTTGCAAAAATCTCAAAATAAAAACTTTTAACTCATTGTCATTACGGGGTAGTGTGTGTAGAATTTTGAGGAAAAAACTTAATTACATTAATTTTGGAATATGGCTGTAACATACAACCCCAATTCCAATGAAGTTGGGACATTGTGTGAAATGTAAATAAAAACAGAATGCAATGATTTGCAAATCCTCTTCATCCTATATTCAGTTGAATACACCACAAAGACAAGATATTTAATGTTCAAACTGATAGACGTTTTTGTGCAAATATTTGCTCATTTTGAAATGGATGCCTGCAACACATTTCAAAAAAGTTGGGACAGGGGCAACAAAAGACTGGGAAAACTGATGAATGCTCAAAGAACACCTGTTTGGAACATTCCACAGGTGAACAGGTTAATTGGAAACAGGTGAGTGTCATGATTGGGTATAAAAGGACCATCCCCAAAAGGCTCAGCCATTCACAAGCAAAGATGGGGTGAGGATCACCATTTTGTGAACAACTGCGTGAAAAAACAGTCCAACAGTTTAAGAACAATGTTTCTCTGTTGTGTGGGCCGCTGAAGAGGAGGTACTGCTGGCCCACCACCACCAGATGGCGCCCTGCTTGGAGTGCAGGCTCCAAGCACGAGAGGGCGTCGGAGCCGCTGGAAGTGACAGCTGTCACCTATCAACACCAGCTGTCACTCATCACCACCACTACAAAGGCCGGACTGCAACTCCACCTCCTCGCCGAGAAATCTTCTACCATACAGGTAATTCTCTGCTGAACCTTAATCGAACATTAGTCTGATCTCTTTTGCAGCCGTTTTCCTGGGACGGATTCCTTGTCTGCTGAGTTGGCGTTTGGTGTGGACTGCGACGGCTTCGCCTCCCACCCCACCCAGATAAGTGGTTGTCTCAGGAGCTGTCTGAGTGTGTTATCGGAGGTGGAGGTTCTCCCTCCTAACTGTATACAGACTGTGGGATTACTGAGTGTGCGAACTCACACTCATCCAAGAACTGTTTCTGTTCTCTGCCAGCAGTACCGGGTCTGACTGCTGAAGACAGTGGCCACCTGGGGCGCAGGGCTTGGCGGCTCCAGTGTTCTTCAGATCCGTTGGTGGTGGAAGCTGTGTGGGATCCGGCTCTTCTTGCACCAGACGTCTCCTATCTTCGAGCCTGCCACACGTCACCTTGTGTCAGATTGATATTCCGCAATATTTGTATTTGTCTGTACTACGTTGTGCACATTCACAACATTAAATTGTTACTTTTTGGCTATTCCATTGTCCCTTCATTAACGCCCCCTGTTGTGGGTCCGTGTCACGACACCTTCCCAACATTCTCAATGTTAATTTGCAAGGAATTTAGGGATTCCATCATCTACAGTCCACAATATAATCAGAAGATTCAGAAAATCTGGAGAACTTTCTACACATAAGTGGCAAGGCCAAAAACCAACACTGAATGCCCGTGGTCTTTGATCCTTCAGGTGAAACTGCATGAAAAACCGACATCATTGTGTAAAGATCTTACCGTGTGGGCTTGGGAACACTTCAGAAAACCATTGTCATTTAACACAGTTCGCCGCTACATCTACAACTGCAAATTAAAACTCTACCATGCAAAGGGAAGTCCATACATCAACAACATCCAGAAATGCTGCCACCTTCTCTGGGCCCGAGCTCATTTGAAATGGACAGACGCAAAGTGGAAAAGTGTGCTGTGGTCTGATGAGTCCACATTTCAAATTGTTTTTGGAAATCATGGATGCCGTGTCCTCTGGCAAAAAGAGGAAAAAGACCATCCAGATTGTTACCAGCGCAAAGTTCAAAAACCAACATCTGTGATGGTATGGTATGGCTTCCTTGAGGTTCATTACGAACTGTAGGACCCTGACTCATCATTGTGAACTGTATTCTCGAGTGCGATGGCCTTCTTTGTCCACCAGGAGGTTGATCCACTGGTATACTTTTATTTTTAAGGCCATGCTTGGATTACTGCCCTCGTACATCTGTAACTTAATCACACAGAACTTCTTATGGTTTGCGTTCCAACGAACATTTGCTACTCTCTGTTCCTTATGTCCGCACTGAAACTGGAAAAAGGTCCTTCACTTTCTCTGCCCCTTCTTCATGGAACACTTTGCAAAAGGACTGGAAACTTACAGAACTGATCACATTAAATGACTTTAAAGCCAGAATGAGAGCACTTGAGACAGCCTCCTTCACGTGTACTTGTTTTAATTAATTTATTTGTTAATTTATTTTATACTGTAACTGTATTTTTATTGCTGCATCTTGGCCAGGGCTCCCTTAAAAAAGAAGTTTTTAATCTCAATGGGACTTCCCTGGTAAAATAAGGGTTAAATGAAATGAAAAATGGGCCTCAGTGGTGATGGCACGATCAATGCTGAAAGGTACATCCAGGTTTTGGAGCAACACATGCTGCCATCCAAGCAACGTCTTTTTCAGGGACGTCCCTGCTTATTTCAGCAAGACAATGCCAAACCACATTCTGCACGTGTTACAACAGCGTGGCTTCATAGTAAAATAGTGCGGGTACTAGACTGGCCTGCCTGCAGTCCAGACCTGTCGCCCATTGAAAATGTGTGGCGCATTATGAAGCACAAAATACGACAACGGAGACCCCGGACTGTTGAACAACTGAAGTTGTACATCAAGCAAGAATGGGAAAGAATTCCACCTACAAAGCTTCAACAATTAGTGTCCTCAGTTCCCAAACGCTTATTGAGTGTTGTTAGAAGGAAAGGTGATGTAACACAGTGGGAAACATACCACTGTCCCAGCTTTTTAGAAACATGTTGCAGGCATCCATTTCAAAATGAGCAAATATTTGCACAAAAATAATAAAGTTTATCAGTTTGAACATTAAATATCTTGTCTTTGTGGTGTATTCAATTGAATATAGGTTGAAGAGGATTTTTTTTTCTTCTTTAATATTTATTTCATTAATTAAAAAAAAAAACAGAAAAGCAGAAATAAAGCATCACAAATCACTTGAATGAAAAGGAGCAGAGAGAAGAACAAGTCTTATGTTTTCTGCCCCTTTTTTACAATACAATCTTTCAATATCCAGCATCATTATTTGACAGATTGCATTTCTTTGACTAGTCACATACCACTGACTTATTTCATAATTATGACCATTATTTAGTAGATTACATCTCTGACAGGTTACATTTTAAACTTAAAACATTTTAAACGTTATTAACAGATTACATTTTTTGGCTTTATCACAGCCCACTGACTTATTTCATAGTTTCATACTTACTTAATACATCTAGTTTAATACGTTTTTTAAATAACTTAAGCAACCTTAATTCTTTGATTTCTTTGTTGAGATTGTTCCATAATTTGACACCATTTACTGCAATACTCTGTTCCTTTACTTTGGTTCTGTATCTTGGTTTTTTAAAGACTTCTATTCCTTTGAATTTATAACTACTTACTCTTTTTTCAAACATATTTTGAATGTTTGTTGGTAAAGTATTTTTATTAGCTTGGTGCATTGTTTGTAATATTTTCAAATCGACTAAATCATGAAATTTAAGTACCCTATACTTAATAAACAATGGATTAGATGGATCTCTAAAACCACTGTTGCTAATCACTTTTAAAGCTCTTTTCTGCAGAATAAATAAAGGTTATAAGGTATAAGTTGTATATGTTGATCCCCAGATTTCTGCACAATAATTTAAATATGGAACAATCAATGAATTGTACAATGTTAATAAACCATAACTATTTAATGAATATTTTACTTTATGCAAAACAGCAATGGCTTTTGCTATTTTCCCTTTTATGTAATTTATGTGTGACTTCCATGTAAGATCTTCATCAATCATGAGTCCTAAAAATTTTGTTTCTTTTACCCTTTGTATATCCATTCCATCTGTTTGTAAAGACACATTATTTTTTTTCACTCTGTCATTAAACAATATGAAATTTGTCTTATTAATATTTAGTGACAATCTGTTTATATCAAACCAATATTTAACTTTTTTCAACTCTGTATTTATCACTTGTGCTACTTCCTGTATATCTGATCCAGAGTAATACAGCGTTGTATCATCAGCAAATAAAATGCTGCCAAGCACATTAGATACATTCACAAAATCATTAATATACAAAATAAACAGTTTGAGTCCAAGTACCGATCCTTGTGGTACTCCATAAATAATGTTACACAATTCTGATTTGGTATTATTTATCTGAACAAACTGTTTTCTATTTTCTAAGTAGCTTTTTACCCACTGATGTGCAATACCTCTTATTCCATATTGTTGTAACTTGTAAAGCAATCGAGTGGTCGATAACATCAAAAGCCTTTTTCAGGTCGATAAAAATACTTACAAAGTAATCCTTATTGTGTATTGTTGATATTTTCTCTATTAATTCCGTAATTGCCATAGCTGTTGAATGTTTTGTTCTGAATCCATACTGAGCATTATTTAAAATATGATGTTTCTCAATGAATTTATCCAACCTTGTCACAAAAACTTTTTTCCATAATTTTAGAAAACTGTGGAAGCAATGACACTGGCCTGTAATTTGAAAAATTATGTTTGTCTCCATTTATATATAATGGGACGACCTTGGCAATTTTCATTTCATCTGGAAAAAATCCCCGTTGACAGAGACAGATTACAAATATAAGTAAATGGTTCAATAACAGTTTCTATTATACTTTTTACAGTCATCATGTCTAAATCTTCATGGTCAGTTGATCTTTTGCTTACAGTTTTTTTTTTACAATATTTCTTATTTCATCTTTATCCACATTGTCCAGGAAAATACTATTGACCGTATTTACAAGTGTATGTAATTTATCTTCTATTATTGGTTTATTTCCCACCAGACTTGATCCTACATTTGAAAAATAATCATTAAACCCATTTGCAACTTATTTTATGTCATATATTTCTTTATTTTCCTTGACAAAGTAATTTGGAAAAGTTGCTTTCGCTCCATCACTTTCAATCACACTTTTTATAATTCCCCATGTTGCCCTCATATTACCTTTACTCTTATTCAATTGTTCACTATAATAATCATTTTTTTGTTTCCTAATTATTGTCAATAGTTTATTTTTATATTTTTTGTATCTGTGTTCTGTTTCCTTTGTTTGCATTTTTAAAAATGCAAACAAAAGGACAAATGCAAACATTTGAAAATCATTGTATTCTGTTTTTATTTACATTTTACACAACGTCCCAACTTCATTGGAATTGGGGTTGTAACAAAATGTGGAAAAAGTGCAGCGCTGTGAATACTTTCCGGATGAATCGTACATGAAGCCTGGGTGATGATCTAAAGCATATATTGATCAGCAAAATATTTGATTCATAATGAAGTCACACAGAAGTCAAAAACAGCATATATATTATCCTGTTACAATGGAATTGAGATGTGTTGTTTATTTTCCCCCATACAATCCATATTAATAAAGCTCATATATACATCTACGATGACTCATTAAAATATATTTCAACTTTAAAATATTTTCCAGTACTTTCTAACGACCCATTGCGCCCCCTAGAGGAGGGTTGCTCCTGAATTTGAGACGATGGAACCGTTGCGAGAAGTAATTCACCCAGAAGATGGCAGTAAATAATGGCAATAAAAAGCATGACAACAGCCATTAACCCCTCCAAAAAAACAAAACAAAACAAAAACAACAATAACAAATATGTAACACTTACTTTTACAGTAACGTCTTCAGTGGCAAATTCCGTTGCGTAGTTCGTAGTTTATCGTTACATAAACCACAACTTTATGGGTTCTCTGAGTCTGATATGGAAATATCGACGATTTGGGGATGATAGTTGTTTCAGTCGTAGGGGTGTACGTACTACTCGTAGATGGATAAAATAATTTAAAACGTAAGAAGAAGGTATTTTATTTTATCTATTCTATTACATCTCTGGACAGTTGTGTCTTTGCATTGGAAGAAGATTATTCAGTATTTATAAAATTGGAATATTCATGAGAAATCTCCCCCTCAGAAAACGAATGGGTCATTCCACTGAGACAGGGAGGGGAGGGGGGAGAGGACGAGCTCCGGTGGGGTTTGCCGCCGTGACGTCCACCAGCTGTTCTCCGATGTTCGTGTCCTCAGTGGGGCTCAGGAGGACTGAGACGTCCAACACCAATTCTGACGGACGATAAACAAATATTAAAGGTAAACAACAGTCGTTTCAGATTACAGTGGAAAATTAATTAATGATAATTATTTTTATGTCGCTAAATAACGGTCACCAGCCAGCGAGCCATGAGCCCTCAAGATGCTACTACTAGCTTAACTTGTAGTTAGCACGCGTTAATTTAAGAGGTTATTTTGTTGTATAGTCACGCATATACCGACTTTCAAACAGTTGGGGAACAAAGGAGGAATAGTACGGTAACGATTTTACATCTTGATATGTCAATTCTAATGTCTGAAAAGTTAAAATGTAATCCGAATCCTACAAGCTGTTTTTGTTTCGTTTCCCGAACCATCACTATGACCGGATGTTTCCAATGTCATTTTAATGCATTAAGAGGTTCCACGGTCACAAGTGGTTCAATAGCACATGCTGCGCTTTTCTGGAAATGTGGAAGGGTGTAGTGTACTAACTAGAATGGCACTTAGTAATCACAAACAAAGCTATTGTTACCTCTGCCGACTTTTACTATTACCTCAGACACCACACTGCACTTGTGCACTTTTCTGTCCTTATTGTCGAAATGTCTTGTCCTGTCATCACAGAGGGAAGGCGAGAAACGAAATTTTGATTCCTTGTATGTCTAGTACATGTGAAGAATTGACAAGAAAGCCGACTTTGACTTGACAGAGAACACACATTAGTTTGATTCAGTTTTACCATCCAAAAATGTGTTGGCTGGATGTGGCTGTTGACCAAGGTTAGCTATGGAGATGGCTGGTGTCTACAAGTTTAATCAAAGCATGGAGACTTGTCTTCAAAGCATTTCATAATTTAATCCAAGTTGTGTGTTTGTTTTTTGGACAGGGGCTATTCTTACGAAGAGTTGTCAAGAGTATTTTCTAGTAGTTTTTTTAGCAACATGGGGGAAGCTCTGGTGATGCATTCGCCCATATTTTCAATGTTTCACAGACCGTACTTCTCTCAAACAACAAGCACGAACAGACAAGATGTTGTGATTACAAATCCTGAATTATTGCACGACTGGGTATAATTCCTTCCATTCCTTAAAAGTTGTGAAGTCGAATAGGAGAAACAAAACTTTGTGAATCTGCATACAAGATGTTCCTTATTTTTTAAGCCATCTTTCAATTAAATAAGTAATTGTTTGTCTTGTTTCTGTTGCAAAAATTGCCACACCTGATATCACCTTCTGCCACTGTAGAATCAATACCACATTCAATTTCGCACTTCTTTGTTGCACACATCAAAATAGTATTGTGCATATGTGCACCTTAGTCTCTGTGCCGTTGTTGTGTTATGTTCGCTATATTACACAACAGGAACATCGTAGATGATCTGTTAGGACATTTCACCACACATCAAGCCATAATATTCCAACCAACCAGGAAAAAAGACACCGCAAATAAATATAAATATTTATTATAAACACAAAGCAGCACAGTGGCTTAGTGGTTAGCACTGTTGCCTCACAGTGAGAAGGTCATGGGTTTGATTCCCAACTGTGGCCATTCTTTGTGGTGGTGCATGCTCTCCCTGTGTTTGTGTGGGTTCCCTCTGGGTGCTCTGGCTTCCTCCCACATCCAACGACGTGGGTTAGGTGAAATCCATAGGTGTGCATGTAGGTGTGAATGTGTTTGATTGTCTATATGTAGCCCTGCGACAGACTGGCGTCTTGTCCAGGGTGTATCCTGCTTGCGCTCTATGACTACTGGGATAGGCTCCAGCCCCCGCGACCCTAAATTGGGCTAAGCGGCTGAAGATGAGTGTGTGTGTGAGTGTATAAACACAACAGGAGATGATGTAACAATGACTGCAGTGTAGGGATAAGATTTTATTGATATTGATGCCTAGGGATGGGTATTGAGAACCGGTTCCTTTTGGGTATCGTTAAGAAATGATTCAGTCCACTGACATCAATAAGCTTTTTGCTTAACGATTCCCTTATCGGTCCTTCAGAGTGGCCGTTGTTTTGGGGGGTGTTTGTCAGGAAAATGATTTCTCTACATTGATTACAGACCTGCAGCGGGTCTGTAATCAACTTTTCTTCAGTGCAGCTTTGCTTTGAACCTTGATCCAATCGAAGCAGTGATTCGCAGATTGAAGCAGTGCTTCGATCTACGATTCGTGGATTATCATCTCTTTATCCTAATTTTTCCCTGCTAAAACCCCAAAGAGCATATGTCTGTGAGTAATATTTAATATTTTCATGTTAAACCGACCTGTTATGGTCTTCTGAAACAGTTGATAGATGTATTTTATAACTTTAAAACGGGACCGATGCTAATGCGTTAGCATGTCTGTGGCATTTTCAATGTTAAAGTTAGCATTAAGCTGTTCGCATCAGCACGTTTGTGTTGATTTGTTTTCTGTATAATTAATGGTTCAGCGTTCGTTGTTGTAAAAGAGTCAAATTGTAATTTTTTAAAATTTATTTTTATTCATATGTTAATAATAGCAACAACAATAATAGTCTACATAATAGACAATAATAGTCAATAATAACAGACTAATAATGTTACAATACAATTTTAGAGAAAGAGACAAAAAGAACCTAATGAAACAAAACACAACAGAAAAGATAAAACCATCTAACAATGAAAATAAATAAATACATATAGAAATAAATGTTTCGTGTGAACTCCTAGTGACTCTTACACCTCCACTTCATCCCTGTTTTATTTAAGTTTAATGACAATTTATTTCAGTCAAACCATATTTTCAATTTGTTAATTTCTTCAGTGATTTCCTCCAGAACTATCTGCCAAACTAGAAAACTGCTGCATCCTAGTAAGAACAGAATACTACTGGAATGAATTTGAATAAGGAAAGGTGTTTTTTTTCTCACTAAATGGATGCTGCACTCACTGCAGTTTATTGTCTGGAATAGTCCAATTTCAGAGATTCTAGAATTGAAACATTTTCGTGCATGTGGTGTTGGGGGGTAATTTTGGGTTTCAGCTTTTTTTGTTTTTCACCACTTTCATCCCTGAATATGTCAATCGTGAGTCACTCCTCCATTCTGTTCACACAGCTCCAAACATTGTGCAGCTCTCTGCCGAGTCAAGTTAGAACGATAGAGTTCAGTCGTAATTAATAAATTTAAAGCGAAATGCCGTTTAAATGAAATGACACCTCTTTCCAAACATTGTAATACAAACAAACTGCAATCGATCAAAATGTTTTTTCCTCCCAAAATGAGAGCAGTGTTTGGAGCTGTGTGAACAGAATCGGGAATGATTCTCATTTCTTTCTCGCAACAAGACAGGAGTCCCAGTTAGTGACTTTAATCCACACAAAAGTGACTCACGATTGACATATACAGGGATGAAAGTGGTGAAAAACAAAAAAAGCTGTAACCCAAAATTACCCCCCAGCCACCACCACCCACAGGAACATTTTTGAATTCTAGAAGCTCTGAAATGCAATCTGGGACTATTCCAGACAATAAATTGCAGTGAGTGCAGCATCCATTTTGGTGAGAAAAAAACCCAACAACTTTCCTTATTCAAATTAATTCCAGGAGTATTCTGCTCTTACTAGGATGCAGCAGTTTTCTAGTTTGGCAGATAGTTCTGGAGGAAATCACTGAAGAAATTAACACATTGAAAATATGGTTTGACCAAAACAAATATCATTAAACATAAATAAAACAAGGATGAAGTGGAAGTGTAAGAGTCACTAGGTGTACACAGGAAACAGTTATTCTATATTTATTTATTTATGTTCATTGTTAGTTGGTTTTATATTTTCTGTAGGGTTTTATAAGGTTCTTTTTGTCTCTCTAAAATGGTATTGTAGCATTATTTGTTGTTGTTGCTATTATTATTAAACAAATTACAAAATAAATAAAAAATATTACAATTTGTAATACATTTGACTCTTTTATGACAACAAATGCTGAGCCATTAATTATTATACAGACAACAAATGCACACAAACATGCTGAGATGCGAACAGCTTAATCAAATCAATTTTATTTAGATAGCGCCAAATCACAACAAACAGTTGCCCCAAGGCGCTTTATACTGTAAGGCAAAAGCCATACAATAATTACAGAAAAACCCCAACGGTCAAAACGACCCCCTGTGAGCAAGCACTTGGCAACAGTGGGAAGGAAAAACTCCCTTTTAACAGGAAGAAACCTCCAGCAGAACCAGGCTCAGGGAGGGGCAGTCTTCTGCTGGGACTGGTTGGGGCTGAGGGGAGAGAATCAGGAAAAAGACATGCTGTGGAGGGGAGCAGAGGTCAATCACTAATGATTAAATGCAGAGTGGTGCATACAGAGCAAAAAGAGAAAGAAACACTCAGTGCATCATGGGAACCCCCCAGCAGTCTAAGTCTATAGCAGCATAACTAAGGGATGGTTCAGGGTCACCTGATCCAGCCCTAACTATAAGCTTTTTCAAAAAGGAAAGTTTTAAGCCTAATCTTAAAAGTAGAGAGGGTGTCTGTCTCCCTGATCCGAACTGGGAGCTGGTTCCACAGGAGAGGAGCCTGAAAGCTGAAGGCTCTGCCTCCCATTCTACTCTTACAAACCCTAGGAACTACAAGTAAGCCTGCAGTCTGAGAGCGAAGTGCTCTATTGGGGTGATATTGTACTATGAGGTCCCTAAGATAAGATGGGACGTGATTATTCAAAAATTATAAGTAAGAAGAAGAATTTTAAATTCTATTCTGGAATTAACAGGAAGCCAATGAAGAGAGGCCAATATGGGTGAAATATGCTCTCTCCTTCTAGTCCCCGTCAGTACTCTAGCTGCAGCATTTTGAATTAACTGAAGGCTTTTCAGGGAACTTTTAGGACAACCTGATAATAATGAATTACAATAGTCCAGCCTAGAGGAAATAAATGCATGAATTAGTTTTTCAGCATCACTCTGAGACAAGACCTTTCTAATTTTAGAGATATTGCGCAAATGTAAAAAAGCAGTCCTACATAGTTGCTTAATATGCGCATTGAATGACATATCCTGATCAAAAATGACTCCAAGATTTCTCACAGTATTACTAGAGGTCAGGGTAATGCCATCCAGAGTAAGGATCTGGTTAGACACCATGTTTCTAAGATTTGTGGGGCCAAGTACAATAACTTCAGTTTTATCTGAATTTAAAAGCAGGAAATTAGAGGTCATCCATGTCTTTATGTCTGAAAGACATTCCTGCAGTTTAACTAATTGGTGTGTGTCCTCTGGCTTCATGGATAGATAAAGCTGGGTATCATCTGTGTAACAATGAAAATTTAAGCAATGCTTTCTAATAATACTGCCTAAGGGAAGCATGTATAAAGTGAATAAAATCAGTCCTAGCACAGAACCTTGTGGAACTCCATAATTAACCTTAGTCCGTGAAGAAGACTCCCCATTTACATGAACAAATCTATTAGATAAATATGATTCAAACCACTGCAGCGCAGTGCCTTTAATATCTATGGCATGCTCTAATTTCTGTAATAAAATTTTATGGTCAACAGTATCAAAAGCTGCACTGAGGTCTAACAGGACGAGCACAGAGATGAGTCCACTGTCTGAGGCCATAAGAAGATCATTTGTAACCTTTACTAATGCTGTTTCTGTACTATGATGAATTCTGAAACCTGACTGAAACTCTTCAAATGGATAATTCCTCTGCAGATGATCAGTTAGCTGTTTTACAACTACCCTTTGAAGAATTTTTGAGAGAAAAGGAAGGTTGGAGGTTAGGTTAATGCTAACTTTAACGTTGAAAATGCCATAGACATGCTAACGCGTTGGCATTGGCCCCGTTTTTAAGTTATAAAGTACATCTATCAACTTTCAGAAGACCGTAACAGGTCGGTTTAACATAAAAAAGGTAAATATTACTCACCCACATATGCTCTTTGTGGTTTTAGCTGGGAAAAATTAAGATAAAGCAAAATAAAACAAAGAACCAGTGAAGCAGCGAGTCAGAACCCTGCTTCATTGCTTCAAGCATCAAAGAAGAGCAGCACTGCAGAAACGGTTGATTACAGACCCTGCAGTGGGTCTGTAATCAATGAAAAGAAATGATCATTTTCCTGACAAAAAACCCCCCACAAAAACAACGGCTGCTTGGAAGGACCAATAAGGCAATCGTTAAGCAGCAAGGCTATTGTCGTCGTTGGATCTAATCATTTCTTAATGATACCCGAAGAGAACCGGTTCTCGATACCCAACCCTACTGCATTGTGTCTATTAATTAGGATTTCTCAATGTGACATAAACCTCATGATATAATTTTTAATTTAGTCATTTCAACATTTAATTACATCCTCACTGACGATGTGATTACTTTTTATGTTGTAATCGGACAGAGTAATTACTAAAATGTGAATTTGACTATTTTAGTGATTGTGAATTCTTCTACCTGTGCCTTTTTGACTGAACTTTGAGTTAATGGACATGTTTAGTGATTCATTCATTTAATGTTAAAATATAAAAGGAAACAGCTTTTTCCAAATAATAAAATAGTTGCTCTTTAAAGAGCCTTTGTTTTATTTAGAACCGTAGCAGCAGGTGTGAGTTTTCAGAGATGACAGATAAGGTGGACCATCAGGATATTTACCCAGATGAAGGTCTCCTCCACAGCTTTGACCTCTTGGTGGAGACACTTTCCTCACATTTTGAAGAGCAGGGATGTTCTCTTCCTGCTGGAACTCAGGTTTTGGTGTTCAGCTACATCACTGGAAGTTGTTGAAGTGCATCTGTATTTACAAGGTTCTCTGCATAGCAAATGTTGAAATGTTTCTGATGTGGGACAAGTTAAGAAATACATTTCTTAAATAAAATATAAAGAAACACAAAACAGTGATGTCACTGACGTAAACAACAAAAAGTTGGGTTCTTTGTACTAAATACATCAGTCAAAATTCCTAATTCTCTACAGTTGTGGTGCTTCGGTTATGTAGTCATGTGATTGTATTTAATTATATATTTATTTTTTACACAGCCATGGATGAACAGGAGCAGTTTGTGAACATTGATCTGAATGATGACAACATCTGCAGTGTCTGCAAACTGGAGACGGAAACAGGAACTTTGTCCTTTTGCCATGTCTGCTTTGACCTCAGTATTGAAGGTAGGAAAAAGGGTTTTGCAGCTTCTACTCCTTGTTTGCTCACAGAAAAGAGAAACAAACAAAGTAATGCTAAAAAACAACAACAAGAGATCCTGGAATTAAGTGCAAACTATTTGGATGAACTGTTGCTGACATTTTTGTATTTTCATTGTCTTCTAACTTTTGTACAGAATCCATGAAAATGGTTAACTTGAGTTTGGTGACTTCATTATTATATGTTAACTTGGTTGTGTAAAGAGCTTTGAACAGCTAGTTAAGATTTAACTCCTATTCATGCACTTTCTATCAAGAGAAATTCAATGAAAAGAGCTGTCTTGAGTATTTTTCTTACTGCTACCAACTATTTCAGAGAATATGCTGGTATGAATCCCATTTTCCATTTTCAATCTGTATATGAAGCATGTGGGTCATATGCAACAGCCCAAGACAAAAGTACAATCAAGGTTAATGTGGAAGTGGTAGAATACTGTAGTTGTTACATGCACAGTTTCTATCCATTACAGTACACTCCCATTATCATTATTTTACTTTTTACAGTGATGGATGTTTTCTGGAAATTCCCATAAATCTGGGTTTTTACTTATGTGGTGAACGTTTCCAGGTTATTTTTGATAACATACACCAGAATCCATTCATGTTCCATGCCCAAACAGTTGTTGGCGGTAATGCATCATGTTGCTTTGCAAGCCGCCAATAAACTCAAAAGAAGGGTTATTTTTGTTTTGCTGGCTGCAAGGTTTTTTTGTTTTTTTTTGAAAGATGCTTCTGGCATTATTTATATTTCTCAGCCAATCAGAAAGTCAGAACTCATTAATGCATAAAGGAGTGGAGCGTGCGTGGCTCTACGTGTGCCCAAACCTTCCTCTGTATGAAGTCCAAACCACCTAACCTGGGTTTGGGTGTTTATTAAATTATACTTTTGGGGACTGTGTGGTGGTTCTCCTAACAGTTTGCTTTGCTGTGGACATTAAAAGTTATGAGCCGTGTATTTTTCCAGCAATCATACATTAAGTGGAGCTAACGGGTGAAGCTACCGACAGTCGCTAAAAGTACTAACGGCATTAGCATACAACATTAAGTCCGACGAGAGTTTCACTCAGCCTGTCTACTGCAACAGAAACGTCTGATACGTTAGGACATTTGTGCTCTGTGAGTACGGTGCACTAGTTTACAGAAATGAGAATCTCCCGCTGATCGGCCGTTTCACGACTTTTGGGGTTCATTTTAACACCTGTCTATCATTTCATATCCAGTGAGAAAAAAATTGAGGTGGAATGTGATGTGTTTGAGACAGTTGTCACATTCGCCATCGCGCGTCACTGTTATGCTGAACAGCGTGGTGTGCACAAGGCATTTGCTGGAAGTGCTGAAGAAGAAGAGCTGTTAGGCTAAGAGCTAAGCAGGTCGTGCCATGGATGGTTTGTGTCCGTAATGCACAATTCATCCCATAATATGCAGTTTTTGCATGTAAGATATGGCAGCAAGCGAAAAGAAGTTTGGAAAGTTTTTGAAGAAATGCGTGTTTGATGAAAAGGGAGACAATGTAAACTTCAAACTTGGTGACTTTTTCTCAAAAGTTGACGCCGTGGGGGTTGGGATCTGCAACTTTTGCTGCAATCAGACAGTGAACTATTCACAAAGAGGAAGTGCTGCCCTGAAAAATCATGTCCTCACAGCGAAACGGCGAAAGATTGTCCAGGTGGCTTGAACACACTGAAAATTCATCAGCACTTTATATCAACAAAGCTGGTTTCAGAGAACAAACCAAGTGAACAGAAGGCAGCCCAACAACCCGCAGCCCGCGACTGCCTACTTAGATGTCTAACCGTATAGCCACCGCTGAGGTTGGTACTTTTTAAAAATAAAAATGATAAAAATGAACTGTCATATTTCCTTGATTAATAGGGTGGTTCAAAAAAATAAAAGTTGGAAATTCATTACTCTCACCCCTTCATTTTATGATGCTTTGGGAAAAAAGAAAGCCTGCCAAATATTTTTGTCATACATTAATATTTAGAGGTAGCACATCATAGCTGAAGGTTGTAAATATATCAATTATCGCTGCCCGAGTGCCCGTGCAATAGGTTATCCATTATCCAGTATCTAATCACTTATAAAGAGGATAGAGGTTAACCACCTGAGTGTAACTAAAGTATAATTTTATATTCAATTTAAAACTATACCTGGGTTTAAATATTTCTCACAAACAACATACTTTCAAAAATGTTATTTTAGGCTACAAGCTGAAAATTTTGCTTCAATTCACAGCTTCTTTTCTTTCAGATCTTTGGTGATGGTGAATCTAACATGAGATAAATGTAAAAAGAGACACTTGCTGACTTAACATGCTTAACCATTAACTGGAAACTTCAGTAAAATATGTCAGCTACTAGAAGTAGAACATTTGTATACCTTATTGGTTCCACCAACTGAAATAAAGGGAAACAAATTGCCCTCAAATGGGCAAATACTCAAGGTATTTTTCTTCAAACACACGGATTTGAAGAAAACTGTCCATGATGCTGCTGTGACCTCTATAGACATGGCAATTCCTTTTTGGGAGAGAGCTAGAATCCCACTGAGGGCAAAGCAGCATCTGATCACAAAGTTAGAAAAGGTGTTCGGAAAATGGAAAACATTGAAAAAGACCAAGAATCGCAATACAGACAAGCAGAAGAAAGATGAAACAGTGTTTTGTGAATCTTTGGAGGACTTGTTTGACATGGCACATCAGGATGTCCTAACAATGATAAAGTTTGAAGATGACAGACAGTTCCTACTTGCTCAGCGAGAGAAAGGTAGAAGGGGATGCATGACAGGCATAGATAAAATACAAACTGCCAAAAAACAAAGAGCAGAAAAAAAGAAAGTTGCAGAAGCAAAATACAAAGAGAAACTGGAGGAGCCTGGACCATCTAATGTCTCACTACCTGACACTGTCTCCAGCCAGAGTGAAGAGAACACAGAAAATCCAGATGAAGAATTTGTTATGCCAGTGCCACACAAAGCCAGTAAAATTAAAGCTGTTGTAACACCAGGACTTGCAACAGCATTGGATAGGACCAAAACAACAGACAGAAGTGCCACCTATATTTTGACTGAAACGGCAGCAAGTCTTGGTCATGATGCAAGCAACTTAAATATCATTATCATGTAAAGGATGTTCTCTTATGTTACACAGCTGTATAATTGGTTCTTGTGCTGATTCATACATTTTTGAATATTAAGTACTGCAAGGCATAAAGAATATTATTGTTTGGAGCTAGATCAAAATATATGTGGAAATATATAAAGCATAGACTTATTTAAATTTATCAATAATGAAACGGTATTTCATCAATAAAATGAAAATGCAATGTTTGATTGTTACAAAATCTTCGCTACCCCAGTATGTAGGTATTGTAGGAGCATGATACATGTACGAGAAGAACTGCATCTCACAATTCATGTTTTAGTGTTAACTATTTTATGGGATATGAAAAGATTTGATTTTCCAATGTATTGCCATAATTTCTGTCCTGACATATCAATATTAAACTGACAGAAATAATTTGGAAATATCTGGAAATGACCATACTATATGACAAAGTTATTGCCAGCAAAATCTTTAAGGGCTGTGTGCTACCAGTAAAAATTATTAGAGTTTTATGAAATTGTACATGTGTTTTTATGTTAGGTACAACAAATTTAGAGGGTGAGACTTGAAGTTTTTTGAAAAAATTTTTTGACCATTTTTATGGACCACCCTAGCCTAGACGTTAATTTTTTTTAAGTTTCTCACACATCCCTGGGTGTGGCATACCAAAGACAGCCGCTAGCGTCTAGCTAGACGCTCTCAATATTGAATAGAATACTCTATTCTATTTCTTACAACCCCAATTCCATTGAAGTTGGGATGTTGTGTAAAATGTAAATAAAAACAGAATACAATGATTAGTGATGGGTATTAATAAGATTTTATCGATATTGATGCCATAATCGATTCTGCTTATCGGTCCGATTCCTTATCGATACCTCCTGAATTTTGTACTAAAAGTAGGCTTTACAGTTTTTCTGTGTATTTCATTGAGTGTTAAAGTAAATAAATATGAAATTGGTCACTGTATCCTTGATCTGTGGACATAAATAAAAATAAACAAAACGGTGTTTCGCTTTGAAGTTATTAATTCCGACTGGATTCTATCGTTCTAACTTGATTCGTCAGAGAGCTGCGCAGCGTTTGGAGCTGTGTGAACAGAACGGAGGATGATTCTCGTTTCTTTCTCCCAACAAGACAGTAGTCCCAGTTAGTAACTTTAATCTGCACAAAAGTGACTCATGATTGACATATTCAGGGATGAAAGTGGTGAAAAACAAAAAAAGCTGAAACCCAAAATTACCCCCCAACACCACGTGTACGAAAATGTTTGAATTCTATAAGCTCTGAAATGCAATCTGGGACTATTCCAGACAATAAACTGCAGTGAGTGCAGCATCCATTTAGTGAGGAAAAAAAAAACACCTTTCCTTATTCAAATTCATTCCAGTAGTATTCTGTTCTTACTAGGATGCAGCAGTTTTCTAGTTTGGCAGATAGTTCTAGAGGAAATCACTGCAGAAATTAACACACTGAAAACATGGTTTGACTGAAACAAATTGTCATTAAACTTAAATAAGACAGGGATGAAATGGAGGTGTAAGAGTCACTAGGTGTTCACAGGAAACGTTTATTTCTGTATGTATGTATTTATTTATTTATGTATGTTCATTGCTGGTTTTATATTTTCTGTTGTTTCTATTCAGGTTCTTTTTGTCTCTTTCTCTAAAATTGTATATAATAAGTATATATTGTATATAATAATCATTAGATTATTAATATATAAACAAAAATACATTTAAAAAATATTACAATTTGAAAACAAATGCACCCGAACGTGATGACAGCTGCAACTGCTTAATGCTAACTTTTAACATTGAAATTGCCATAGACATGCTAACGTGTTAGCATCGCTCCCGTTTTTAAGTTATAAAATACATCTGTCAACTGTTTCAGAAGACCATAACAGGTCGGTTTATCATAAAAAAGGTAAATAATACTCACAGACGTATGCTCTTTAGGGTTTTAGCGGGAGAAAATTAAGCGAAAGAAAGAATAAACAAAGCAATAGATCGAAGCACTGCTTCAATCTGTGAACCACTGCTTCGATTGGTTCAAGGTTCAAAGCTGAAAAAGACATTGCTTGGATGGCAGCATGTGTTGCTCCAAAACCTGGATGTACCTTTCAGCATTGATGGTGCCATCACAGATGTGTAAGTTGCCCATGCCATGGCCACTAACACACCCCCATACCATCACAGATGCTGGCTTTTGAACTTTGCTGTGGTAACAATCTGGATGTTTTTTTCCTCCTTTGCATGGTAGAGTTTTAACATGCACTTGTAGATGTAGCGACGAACTGTGTTAACTGACAATGGTTTTCTGAATTCATTGTTGGTTTTCAGCCTTGCCACTTACGTGTAGAAAGTTCTCCAGAGTCTCTGAATCTTGTGATTATATTATGGGCTGTAGATGATGGAATCCTTAAATTCCTTGCAATTGAACATTGAGAAACATTGTTCTTAAACTGTTCGACTATTTTTTCATGCAGGTGTTCACAAAGTGGTGATCCTCACCCCATTTTTGCTTGTGAATGGCTGAGACTTTTGGGGATGCTCCTTTTATACCCAATCATGACACTCACAGTTGGTGTCTTCAGTTCCTAAACGCTTATTGAGTGTTGTTAGAAGGAAAGGTGATGTAACACAGTGGTAAACATACCACTGTCCCAGCTTTTTTGAAACGTGTTGCAGGCATCCATTTCAAAATGAGCAAATATTTACACAGAAACAATAAAGATTATCAGTTTGATTTATCAGTTTCACAAACTAGATAGAACTATCTGGTCATTTCTTTCAGTACTGTAGATTAGGGCTGAAACAATTAGTTGAGTAACCCGAATAATTCAATTACAAAAAATGTTCAAGGCAAATTCTGTGCCTCGAAGCTCCATTTAATGTTGTAGTACATATGCCAGGCCTGTGTGTGGTGCTGTAATGTCCCCAGAAAAAAACTGAAGAAAACTAATCAATGTAGCACCAAAAGCTACAGCTTTCCAACACAACACACAGAGTAAAATAAAGCCTTTAATGGGAAAGAGGGTCCACGCTGATCATCTGAAATAGAATTACTGCACATTTAAAGTAAAGCAGTGTGTTTGTCTAGCTATTTAAAAAAAAAAAACACGGTTTGGTCCGATGGCTGCGCTCTGCTCTACGTGCACTTTAAGTCAATCAAGTTTATTCAGAAACTGTCTTTATTTGGATTTGATCAGAGTTTTCATTGACAGAGTGCAGAGTGGATTTATCAATGTGGCTTTTGTGGAAAAGCTGCAGTCCATAGTATTTTTTTACAGCCTGTGCTCACATTCACGTGCAACCTGACTGACTGAGTAATACACCGACTGCCTGCGCTTACAGTCTGGTGTCAGGGGAGTGCTGAGCTCCTGACACAGAGAAAGATCCAAAACTTGTAAAGACATTTACAAGTTATTGCTCCCGGTGTGCAGTGAGCGCCTTGTATGGCAGCACCCTGACATCAGGGTGAATGTGAGGCATTATTTGTAAAGTGCTTTGAGCATCTGATGCAGAGGGAAAAGCGCTATATAAATGCAGTCCATTTACATGAAAAAATAATCAGGAAAATAGAAAGGGATACACTAAATTTGACAATTTGTGTGATGGCACAGCAACACTGTGCCATTGCTTAGGGACAGCCCTGGACCATTGATGTTGTTTACACAAAAGTACTTTTTATCCGATTACTCAATTAATCAAAAAAAATTGCTAGAATGCTCAATTTAAAAAATATTATATAGCTGCAGCCCTCCTGTAGATAGTGTCAACTTGTTTTCATTGGACTGAAAATCAACATACCTGGTTTCTTGGTGGGGGGGAACAAAACATCATTTGTAGTGTGGCCTTGAATGTACCAGGATTTACATGTACAGTGGACTGACTCTACATATCCTGACTATTTGGTTTCATTATTGACAAACATGATTCATTTGGAATGTCTGGTCACAATAAATTTTGATACAATTTATTATGAATTGTTATTCACAGCAAAGATTTGAAATAATTAAAGGTTTAAATTAGAGCATTTTTTCCCACAAATAACCATCTTTTCATCTGATAAAATTCACCAGAATATCTCGTGTGAAAAATTGTAAATTTTCCCTTGCGGACAGGGGTACACCATCACTTGCAGCAGATGGAATCAGTTAATCAGTGAAATCATGTGGTGGAATGGGTGGTTGCAAAGAAAACCTGCACCCTCTCGGCCCTTTCTGGAATCAGTTGAATACCCCTGCTCTAAACTCAGGGATGAGAACAGTCAGGAACGAAAACGACTGCTGGGCGACTCTGAGGGGGAGGGTGCCGCACCCTTATTGCACCAAAAGTTGTAATAAATTCTCAGAAGTTTTCAGATCAGTTGAAATCACATTTCAAAGCATTAACCCCCCCCCCCCCCCCCCCCACACACACACACTTTTTATCCTCTTTAAAAATGTGTAAGCTATATGTGCTGTTTAATTGGCCCGTATGAATAAACCGTCATTAAAACAGACTTATGTGCTTTCTCCTGTTTGATGTGCCACTCTAAATCAACAGCCACGTGTTTGAAGTTTTATTTTCCCATCTCGTAATTAATGAGTGTCCTATTTCAACAAGGATGGGAAATCAGACAGGATTAGAACTGCCTCACTTTCAGCACTAGTATTGCAGAGCTATAAAGGCACTCTTCTGTAAAGAAAGAAAGGCTGCCTTCATATTAGATTTGGAACAAAGTGTCAACATCGTTGATTATGTAAATTTGATGATTTGCATGGAAGCTGTTGCTGCATTACAGTTAAAGCTGTGACTAATGGCTTTTTGAATATGTCAGATATGTTCTTTCCTTTAGGCCCCTTTCACACTGGGGTTGCTTCGAGTTGCGTTGGGCGTCGTCATGACGCCGCCGCGTGGAAGCAACCTAGTGCCAAGACGATGTAGCTCGACGCCACAACAGCGCGAGGGGTGCAAAGGACGAAGCCAAAAATTAAACATGTTTTTTTTTTTTTTTTTTTTTTGCGTCCTGTGCTCCACGCAGAAATTAAGTGGTTTCAGCGCAAATCAGAGCAACAGGACGGTACTCAATGTGACTGGAAGCCACACACTCAAAATACAACGTTACCCAATGCCAATTTATGATTTCTGCTGTGTTCCATTGTTCCCGCAGTATAAATCACGTGGGATTGCTTTTATACTGTGTACACAATGCAGTGAAACTACACGCTCAAAGAACACAGAAAAAAAATGCTTTTTGCAGCCTGACTGCTGCTGCAGTTCCTCGCTCTTAAATTGTCTCACAACTGTGTTTAAATAAAGTGCATAAAAGTCCTGCTCACAGACTGATTGCCAGAGACAGGACATGTCCACATCCAGTAAAAAGTCTGGACATTTCCAGTCCACTCACGGACGATTCGTCCGCGCGCGCACATGTGAACAATTAAAAGAAAAAAAACTGTCTGGCTGCAGGCAGTTAGTTCCTTGTTCTCCCCTCAGACTCTCTCATCACTGTTTAAAAAAAAAAAAGACAAAAAAGGACATAAGTTCTGCTCACAGACTGATTGCCAGAGACAGGACATGTCCACATCAAGTATAACTCCAGACATCTCCACATGTACTCATGGACGGTTCGTTTGTGTGCGCTCGTAGCTCGCGGTCAAAGGAAGAAAGATAAACTATAACAGAACTCAGAGCGCAGACCTGCAACTCAGCACAAGAACAAATATAAACTAGAAAAAAAAATCAGAGTGCACAGTCTGGCTGCAGACAAACTGTGCACTCTGATTTCTCTGTACAGAGATCCTGCAGGCTGCGTTCTCACCTCCTCTCTGCCCCCTGCTGCGCGCACCTGATGCAGACATTCCTGCAGCATCAGCAGAGACAGTCTGACTTCCTGTTGTTGGGATTCAGTGCAGTCTCACATGCGCTGGCCATAATATAATTAATTAAGTAATTATCACAAAATGGTCCCGTTTCTGCTTAAAACTGACTTTAGAATGATTTAAGAGGTTTTACGTTGTCATCTGATGGTTAATAATCCCATTAATCCATTTGATCGCTTTGGGTGAAGAGACTACATCTCAGACGTGCTGCTGTGGTCTGAAATGACGCATGTGCAGTGAAGGCAGACGGACCAATTTTTAGGGGGACCGTTCGGTCTGCGACACCAGGCTAACTCTTATCAAGACAAATTTAGGGAATACATGTAATTCATGAACTGTAACAAATACACCTGTGGTTATCCACTTGTCAGTTTTATTGCAATGATACAGGTTGCTGGTAAAATAGTGGACTTCTGAAGCAGGCTGGTACTGCCACTTCTTAAGAAGTGCAGTTTTTTGGCTAGTGGTTCATTCAATGCGGCATCATCTTGATCTTTGGCTCGCTTCAATGCTACAGCCTGAGGATTGAGGAGGATAACATTTAATTACTGGGTAAATGTTGCAGTTAAACAATCAATCAATCAATCAATCAATTTTTTTTTTATATAGCGCCAAATCACAACAAACAGTTGCCCCAAGGCGCTTTATATTGTAAGGCAAGGCCATACAATAATTATGTAAAACCCCAACGGTCAAAACGACCCCCTGTGAGCAAGCAGCATGCAATATAGAGTCCAGTGGTCACTCTGCTTTTCACCAAAATTTGTGAGTCAGTGATGAATGCCAAATCACTCATTGAAGGGAATATTCTCCAGTTTTGGTTCACACCATTCTTCCTTAATTGCCTGGCATGCTGTGGATTCCTATAGTTCCCCTGTAAATGTCATATGTCCCAGTCAGCAGAGGAATCCCAATCCAGATTCTTACCCTTTGCCAATGGTCTGCATCCAGCTGTTATAAGATGGTGGACTGTTGTTCACTGTTACCCCATCTTACATTAGTAAACTAACAAAATTCTAACATGTTTGCTGGCAGTAGAGTCCCCTACTTTGCCAGCATTCCCCCAGAATTCGGTTGTAAGGAGACGGTTTCTCGAACTAATTGAAATCTAAGGGAATGGCAATGATTTAACAAAACTAAGTCTTGTCCGTTATAAGATAGAGAGACCATATATGTTTTTAATCTGGATTTAAATCACCTCACAGTATCAGATTGTTTTGTCTCAGCAGGCAGACTATTCCACAAAAAAAAGGTGCATGATAAGGAAAAGCTCTGTGACCTGCTGGCTTCTGCTTTACCTTTGTAACACACATTAATCCTGCACCCTGAGAATGCATTAATGGTGGTTGTTTATTGTAAGTTTACCAAAGGTTCTGAAAATAGTCAATGGAATAATTGGAAAAAAATAAATCTTAGTTACAGCCGTACAACACACGGTTAAAACTGCATCAGCACAATGGACTAGCAAGATCTCAGATTGGTATCATCAGTCTTATGCTGGGGAAAGGATGTCATATGACTAAAAGATTTATAGCTCCATTTTGTCAGCGCAAACTGATTTGCGTGTTAAGAATGTTGATCAGTCTTTTCTTTTGCAAAGGAAGTCTTGAGCCGCAGTTTCAGGCAGTCGTTGTTGGAATAATAATACCTGAAATATGTTAGCATGTGCTTCCTAGCGCACTCATAACAATATCTTTACTCAAGGTAAATACTGCCTAGGGTATCTGGTATGTACATATAATAATATAATAGATGTTCTGCTAAGTTTCAGTAAATTTAAAACTTTAGTGTTGCTTAAAAGATGCCGAGTGGTGCAGATGGACCTTTTGTCTTGTGAATGGTTGCTTTTCAGTACTCAAGGCAGATGTAGTGTGACACCAGCACATGTTCACTGACCTGACCACATACTGCCAACATGTGAATACAGTGTTAAATGTACTTTTTTATGGTCTCACCCATATTTGTTGAGAATAGAACTACTTGAATCGGCTGTCCAGTCACCATTGTTGCTGAATGGGGTGCAAGTGGAGCTGGAAAATAGATCGTCCTACATGGATGTTATATGTCACTTCTCTGTGTTTCTTTCTTTTTTTAACTTCTATTAGAACCCATTGGCGGGGACTGGGATCGCAAAAGAGATGAATCAAAATATGTTCTTCAGCTGGTATAGCAGTGATGAAAGAGTGTCCTTGCAGTTGTTCTTTTTTAAGATGAGACTGTGTTCTTTTGGAGCGGCTAAGGTCAGATAAGCCTTTCATATTGTGTGCCTTCTGAAGTAGAGGCTCTGTTGAAAACTGTGCATGAGAGTGAAGTGGTTGTTGCGTAACTCTTGAGCCTGAAAGGTTGCAGACAGGCACGTGTTGCTGATGTAGCTCATGTGTGGTAGCAGACCTCATCAAGCTGCTTTAGGCACCGCTATCTCAAAATCAACGTTAAGCCCTACGCCCGATGACTGCGCATGTAGCCGTATCACCCACAAACAACACTCTGTCGTCCTTCATTAAAGGAGATGAGAACAAAAGCCTGGCCACCCATGCGGACAGGGAGTCCGATAATATGAAGGGGTCAGACTCATCCTCTTGTGCGAGTGCACGCTCACAGTGCTTTTGTCCTAAAACATATCATACTATCTCAAGGGTGGATTGCTGCTGCTAAATATTCATTGCTTCTTTCTGACATGCTGTCTTTGAATATTTATAAGGAGCAAGAGAACCAGACTTGTTTTAAAAGAAAAAAACAAAAAGCACTCCAGAGGGCATTAACTCTTACAAATCAACATCACTCTTCACTTACTACTTCTTAGTTTAATCATAATTAGACAGTCCTTTTCAAAAAATGCTGCCAGATTGCAAAAGGGAGTACTTGATGGAGTTTCGGCATTAATCAGAATTACAACTTCCTGAGAGAGCTGCAAGTGTAAATCACTTAGTTTCTTCACTGATTGATGGGGAAGGTTAGTTTCAGTATATATTTACACACAGACATGGTGAGGGAAAAGCTGATTTATTACATCTGTTAAACCGAGTGAGGCTGTCTGCAGAGACTTTTAAATGGTATCATTTTGCATTTCAGACCAAACAACACCTCAGATTTACCAAAACATGGAAGGCCTTGTTCAGACTACCAGTAAAAATCATTAATGTGCATATCCGACTTGAATCTTATTCCATGTTGCAAGTCTGAACAGTTAAGTCCCATGAAATTCATTTTTTTCCCCCCACATCTGCTTCAAATCTTTTTCATAGCAGCTTTTCAACTGCTTCTCAAGCTTTCTGTAAACACTGCTAATTTTTTACATTTTTTTTTATTGCGTGTATTTTGCTATTGGGAATGTTGTATTTTAACTGCTATTAGAACTGACTGCTAAATCTCTGCCATCGTGACATCCCTAGTATATAACAACTTTTCGATTTGAATGAAATTTTGTGTAGTGATGCGTCTTGCATGAATGGATTATTGATTAAACTTTCTTTCTAATTGAGTGTAATTATTTGATCTTTCCTAGAATTTCAAGAATTGGTTTTGTCATTTAAAGATTTACACAAATGATAAACAAAGACAAGGTTAGATATGTTTCAGACCACTCTTGTGACTTTTGACACACTTTTCTCAGTGCACCTTCTTGTTTAAAGCTTTGAGGGTTTGTTTTCTCAGGCTGAATAAACATGAAACAGATGTGACGGCTGACACCTTTTTTTAAAGCACTGTATAATCACATTGATTGGAAATGTTTACCTTTAATCCTGTTGCATTTCTGTCTTCCTATGAATAATGTTTTTGAACATGTTGACATGCATGCAATAATGTTTAGCTCAGGTTGGCCATGTGTTCAGAAACATATGAGCTGAGAACTGGCCCATTATGAGTTTACTGCTAAGTCTTCAAATCCACCCACCACCTTTGCTACCTCCACTTGACGGTTGGAAGAAGTGTTCAGACTTGTCTGTTTACTCATGAGCTACTGATTGCTCAGTATTTGCAGTTGAAGGTAGACCAACAAGATCCACTGTACTTAGAGAGAAAAACTCTTAACTCCAGAGTTCTGCGAATGTTTGTGTTAAAGGCTTGTGTTGAGAATTCTTTTAACCTCATCACCAGGTGCAGAAGTAGCTGTAGTTTACAGTAAAAGCATTGAGACTGTTTTGAAATACAGTACTTTCACACAGTGGTTTAGTAGTTAGCACTGTTGCTTCACAGCAAGAAGGTATGTGATTGATTCCCCACCTGAAGCCTTTCTGTGTGGAGTTTGCATGTTCTCCCCGTGTTTGTGTGGGTTTCCTCCCACATTTCAAGACAGGTTAGGTGAATTGGAAACTTGATAATTGCCCAGTTCTCTCTTGCAAAAGAGATCATGATCTTAATGGGACTAACCTGGTTAAATTAAAAAAGTATTGGAACACTTGCTTCTTCACACATTTTAATATGTTTATGCCATTTCAAATACAAAAAAATAAAAATTTCTAAAATGGTTTTCCTTAAACTCAAACTGAAAGCAAAGCTCTACAACTTCATATTAATGAATTAATCTAATTTATAAAGCTGGCCGTGTGTGTGTGTATGCGTGTGTGCACGCACGTTTCTTCGCTATGCACAGCCACAGTAATTAACCCTCGGAGGTCGACGAGGTCGTATACGACCTCAGAGAGTATGCTTTACATTTTTGCATGTATCTTTTGATCCATAGAAGCTATCAACTTACTTTTTTTTTTTTTTTTTTGCAGAATAAAGTTGAGATTTCAAGCTTTCAGTCCATGTCTTTGGTTTGGCCCTCCCCAACCTGTGTTTTTAAAGCTCTGAAAATAGCGCACGCCTTACGCATGTGACGTGGTTCTCCACTCAGAGTGCAAAATACTCGTGACAAAGGTTGTTTGTCAACAAGAGAATGATCTGCTTCGACTCTGTACACTTGTAGTCACTCAGCTGACACTTTTTACAGCTATAAATGCAATCAAATCATGAAAATAACGAGCCTATATCAAAGTATATTGTGCACAATAACACATGTGCACCGCACAAACAATAGATATGCTACAGAACGGCACAAACAGTACGTTGACGGTAATGACGTCACGAACCAGAAATGGCTCTGGACTCGGTTGCTATGATAAAATAAGGAAGCATCTCCATGTCCCCCAGTGCCTTTACGCTGAGAGCTGCGCGCAACCATCTGATATACTTTTTCTTGGAAGAAGCAAGAATGGCAAAAAAAAAAAAACTTGCACCATCCAGGAAGCTTTGCAGCAGATTTTTGACAACAGCGATGTCGAGTCAGGCTCATCCCCTGAGGAGAGTTTTTACACAGACGAGGAGCTGGACTATCTCGTGCGTTTGGATCCAGTTGAGGAGTGAGTATCCAAATTATTATAGGTAATAAGAAGTGCAGTAAAACTATTATATCTGTAGTAAATTGTGATAAACAGCAGTGCATCATGTTGTTTTGAGTGTTTTTTTTTTCTATTGGAGTATGCAGTTTTCCTCTGCGCAGCACTGTAAATAATATGAACATGTGCGTCTATGCATTTGTTATGTGAACAGACTATATGAAACTCACATTTTAGTGATTCTACACTAGTATGCACACATATACTGTAATGTATGTGTACTTGAAACTCACATTTTAGTGATTCTACACTAGTATGCACACATATACTGTAATGTATGTGTACTGACTGTAAAAGCTAAGATTGTAGTTTTACTTTGGGAGTTTACTTGGAGCTCCTTTCTTCCTGTCTGTCCCACTTTTTCACACCTTTGGCCTGGGGGGTTGGGGGTACTTAGGGGTGGTACTTTGCTGACTTGTCTTTGTGAGATTACAGTGTAAATGCTATATTGTTATAATATAATAATAGTATAATGAGAGGTATTACAAGATACACAAAGTAACTTATTTCTCTTTTGTTTTAATGAAGAGCCTCAAGAATCTCCACCTACATCTGTCCAGCCTGAAGAGTCCCCCACCCACCCAAGTGTTTTCTATGTGATGTCCCTCTGTGCCTGGTGGCTGACAGGAACTGTTTTTTTGACTACCACCGCACCTAATCTGTCAGGACAAGTGACTTTTTTTTTTATTTATTGAAAAAAAAATTTTTTTTTTTACTTATTCCAGAAATTCAAAATTTTACACATTGGTCAAGTAGACCTCCAAGATCATATTTCAGCTGTGACTTTGCTTATTCATTGGTGTTTAGTGTGTTTTTCCATTAAAAATTTGTAAGATTTATTTTTCACCTAAATTTTTCCTTTGCATTTCTTGTTCTATACCTTTTTCTACCTTTATGCAAATAGAACAAAGTGTGTATATTATGAAAATTTAGCTTGTCCTGATAAAAAGGGTATATACTACTTGAGTGTGGCTCATAAGGTGTTGTTATAACAGCATAATTAAAAACAAAAGTCCAGGTGAGAGAAATGGCCAAAAAAATGCCTTAGACCCAGGAGGGTTAAACAATCCACTTGCTATTGTGACTGGGGTCACCAAGGGGGAGGTCATTGGGGCCCTTGAAAGGTTATGTTTGTGGACACACACGGACACACACATACATACATTAGATCAGGACCTGCTCAGTGGAGCCCATATTTTCGCAGTTAACATGGTACTCAGGTCAGGTAGCAAGCATCACACTTCACTTACTATGCAATAGCGACTGGCTAGGGTGTACTTTAATTACAATACGAATGGGCATTGCAATATCAAAGAGCATTGCAGTGATATGACATGCTGTCACCTTTTATCATCATTCACTTGAGTCTCATGAATGTCACAGATTGCTCTCTGTATATGTTGTCATTAATTTTCAGAGAGCAATGCAACTTACTACACCTTAACTAAAGTGACATGAAATATATAAATGACATGGCTAAAATTCATCTCTATCACCCATGTGTAGAACGAGTAACTCAGCTAGTTAAAAATACAAAAGCCAAGATGATGGGTTGCATAAGTAATGGAACAGTTTGGTTTAATACCTGTAAATAATCAGTCGTATTATATGGCTGCAGCGCTACGCACGCTCTGATTGGCTGATTTCTGCTCTGATATTTTCCCATATCCGTCTGGTTTCCATGACAGTCAGTCCGAAATGCTATCCCATTCGTTACAAACCAGAAAGCTTAAAAAAAAATAAAAAAAAAAAAATAGAAAAACCAAGTTGCACATGAACGTACTCCATAAATATCTAAACGGCATTAAAAACACACACACAGATTGAAAGCTTACCAGCTAAGGACCGGACCACCTGTTAGCAAGTTTTTCACGGAAGTGAAGCGAACGGGTCGTACGAACCCAAAACAGTGAGCAGCTTTCATATTCGGGCGACACTATAAGTTTGTGTGTTTGTTTGTGTGTTTGTTTGTTTGTTTGTTTGTTTGTTTGTTTATTTATTTATATACATACATACATACAGGTGTTGGTCATATAAATAGAATATCATGAAAAGGTTGATTTATTTCAGTAATTCCATTTTCATTACACACAGACTGATATATTTCAAGTGTTTATTTCTTTTAATTTTGATGATTATAACTGACAGCTAATGAAAATCCCAAATTCAGTATCTCAGAAAATTAGAATATTGTGAAAAGGTTCAGTATTGAAGACACCTGGTGGCACACTAATCAGCTAATTAACTCAAAACACCTGTAAAGGCTTTTAACTGGTCTCTCAGTCTAGTTCTGTAGGCTACACAATCATGGGGAAGACTGCAGATTTGACGTCTTGTCTGGGCTAAAGACCAAAAGGACTGGACTGCTGCTGAGTGGTCCAAAGTTATGTTCTCTGATGAAAGTAATTTTTGCATTTCTTTTGGAAATCAAGGTCCCAGAGTCTGGAGGAAGAGAGGAGAGGCACAGAATCCATGTTGCTTGAGGTCCAGTGTAAAGTTTCCATAGTCAGTGATGGTTTGGGGTGCCATGTCATCTGCTGTTGTTGGTCCACTGTGTTTTCTGAGGTCCAAGATCAACGCAGCCGTCTACCAGGATGTTGTAGAGCACTTCATGCTTCCTGTTGCTGACCAACTTTATGGAGATGCAGATTTCATTTTCCAACAAGACTTGGCACCTGCACACAGTGCCAAAGCTACCAGCACCTGGTATAAGGACCATGGTATCCCTGTTTTTAATTTGCCAGCAAACTCGAAAATACCCCATAGAAAATCTATGGGGTATTGTGAAGAGGAAGATGTGACACGCCAGATCCAACGATGCAGAAGAGCTGAAGGCCACTATCAGAGCAACCTGGGCTCTCATACCACCTGAGCAGTGCCACAGACTGATTGACTCCATGCCACGCCACATTGCTGCAGTAATTCCGGCAAAAGGAGCCCTGACTATGTATTGAGTGCTGTACATGCTCATACTTTTCAGTTGGCCAACATTTCAAAAAATTTTCTGAGATGCTGAATTCGGGATTTTCATTGGTCAGTTATAATCATCAAAATTAAAAGAAATAAACACTTGAAATATATCAGTCTGTGTGTAATGAAGGACTATAATATACAAGTTTCACTTTTTGAATGGAATTACTGAAATAAATCAACTTTTTCATGAATAGCCATATAATAAACAAATTACTAACCTTGCTTGCTCGGTCTGTACGGGATTATCAGACCTCTGTGTTTTTTGCATGGACTTCACTTACGCTCAGTCTGTACTGTCAACACCTCAGTCTGATATTTTCCCATACACTCTCTATTAATTGCCAGTTTTCTTCAGACAAGTCAGGGGAAAGGATACATGAACATTTCCAAGTCACTGAATATGCCTTGGACTTTCTTTACATCAGTTATGAAGAAATGCAAACAGTATGGCACTCTATGGTAAATCTGTGTGGAGTTGATAGTTCTCAAAAACTGAGTGACTGTACAAGAAGAAGAGTGAGGAAAGCCACCAAGACATCCGTACAGCTCAGAAGAAGTTATAGGCTTCTCTGGCTGTGAATGGAGAAATTGTTCATAGTGCATGTTTTGCATTTTGTATCACCGGTTATACAGCTTCATGATGAAGTAATATAGAAGAACATTTTCTTAAAATGAAAACCTGAAAGTTCAGCTACAATTTGCCAGAAGGTACATCTGAGATGCAAGCCTAGATTTGAAAGAAAATCCTTCTCTGCTCCACTTCATCATGAAGCTGTAAGTTGTATGTTGAGAAGGTGCAGCCTTTAATGTAGGTCCAAGTGGTTGTTTCCTGAGGAAACTGCTTTGGCATGTTTGTTTGCACAGGTTTTATCAGGAAGTACAGAAGACAATTTGCTGTAGCTATTTCTGTATGACAAAATCTCCTGCAAAACTTAAAATTATTATTTTTACGCTCAGACCTTTTAATATTTCTTATAACACCATCTGACCACAGTTATCGCGCATTATTATCACTTTACCGGGGCGTTGCTATCTGGCTATACCCGCTCGCTGTGTGTAAAGAAATGACGTCATAGCACGCGCAGCCCAAGAACTGTCCGCAGAGGGGAGAAAAAAAAAAAATGTCCGCAGCGGAAAATATGAAAAGGCGAGAAGTGTGTGTTGGTCCCAATATGGATATTCTGGATGATTTTCTCATGGACAGTACGACAATGAACAGCAGCTAAAGCAGCCAGCTTGATGAGGATGCACTGCTGCATTTGGAGAGCAGCGCGCACGCCAGGTGACAAGACAGAAGTTAAGTGAGCCAACTTTTTATGTACATGTTACGTGTTCTGTATCTCAGTAAAAAGTGATAATAATGCAAATAACATGCTGTTGTCGTGTGGTATGCATTTTTCTGAGTCCCTCCATCCATCCTGTCACCCGCAATGACAGCTATTCAGCCGAGTTAGACGAGGGTGAATAGCTGTCATTTTGGGCGACTGGGCGTGGACGTCGGGCCTCTTGAAAATGCATACCGCCCTCCGTAAGCATGTTATTGTATTATTACAGATAAGCAAGTAAACATCAACACAGTACAACAAAACTACTGCAGTTTTACATCAAAACAACTTTAGCCCACAGCTCAGCAAATTATTCTGTATTGTGAGGGCTGTCATCTTTTCAAGGCAAAAGAATAGAGGATTTACTCCCCCACCCATAATAGAGTGGAAAAGGGGGCGCTTTCTTCCGTGTGACTGTCCAGATTGTATACCACAAGTTACAGTTACATATACTTCAAAGTCCTATAAGTTTGACATGATGGTCACTAAATGTCCAATAGAAATCACAGATTAAGAGACTGAAATGAAAACTTTATCTTCACTAACAACGCTATCACCTATCCCGGATTCCAAAGAACGCTTATGGTGTGACTAAAGCCTCTGTCCCGCCGAATAATCAGCTATGAATAATGAGCCACGCTTGGGTGTGTCAGTAATTTTTTTTTTTTTTTTTTTTGAAGAATGATCCACATTTTAAGCCATCACGTATCCGCTACTTAAGCGCCTCTATGTGCCTAGCATGTGCCAGGTATCAGCCTCTAGTGAGCCACGACCAACCTGTCATTTGAGCTCGGTCCAGCCTGAAGTTGCTTGTGTTGCCACATATGATCCATGTAGTGCCATGATAACACAACGTTGGTGCACGTTTAGGAATGGGTTTGGTCCAAACCTCCAGCTCTCCCACACCTTGTCCCTTTTAAAGTGTTTGTTTTCAATTCACAGCATCCATTCTAGATGTTGTCACATTTTTTAAATGCAAAAGCAGCCATTCTGTGCATTCACCCAGCTCTCTGTGGCCAAAAAAAAAAAAATCTTTATTTCTTCCATGGCTTACAGTCACCGTGATACAACTTTTAACTTTGTGTTACGTCTGCAGAATCGCTCTTTTGCACGCTCTCATTCTGTGTCGCAGCTCTGTGCTCCTCATGGCTTCACTGCCATTATTTCTTCCGCTGCTTTAAACACATAGCCATTTTTACACCGTAATCCAACTTTTAACTTTTGTGTTCATCCATTATTCACTACAAAATCACTCTTTTGCGAGCTTGCGTTTTGAGTAAATGCTTGTCTTGGGTGCCAGTCATTCCATCAGTGCGCAGTCCATCAGACACAGTGGAGCTCAACTGATCCACTAACAAGATATTAAATCGATCATAGACATACTTTTACAGCTAGGAATGAACATGCAACTGTTTTACCAAGCTATAAAAAACATAAAAAATAGTTACCTTTAAGCTGTTCCAAAATACATTCCTCATTGAGCAGGAGAGGGGAAAAAAAAAAGCATCCAGATGAAACGGTCTTCTGTGATTCCAGAAGTGAGTAGAAGTGTTTTCAACATCCAAGGTTTGCCAGAAAATGATTAGTCTGCTACAAAATAATTATTTTATATACAGCGTCCAGCGCACAAAGCAGGTGGAATTGTGTGCGCAAGAGGGCTGAGCCTCTCCAAAAAATATCATCTCAGGTCCCACGTAGCTGCCAGGCACTGGGCTAATGGGCTTTTACAGCCTTATCTGCACCACAAACATGCCTCTATAATCCTCGTTAGTCATTTTAGTAACTCATACGCGAACTGCCCCATGCTGTTGGAGCAAAATTTTGAACATCTTGAAATTGGCGCCATGCTCAGAGATGAGCCTCGTTAACCGAAGATAATGCCTTTAAGAGCCACCATTCTCTCACGAGAGTTGAATAAATCCTCTCGTAGCTACAAAAAACATGGTGCGTGGCTCATTATTCATCCTTCATTATTTGGTGGGACCAAGGCTTAAAGCTGCCTCAAGAAGAGACAGCTGCTATTATTATTACTAATACTACTACTACTGCTGTTGCTGCTACTGATATTTTTTAAAAAGATGAGGGGAAAAAAGAGAATAGAAAAGTGTGACACCAACCTTTTAGCACACTTGCTGTTGCTGCAGCACAAAAGTGTCTGTCCCCTTAACAACTACCACCACTTCTACTACTACTACTACTACTACTACTACTAAATAGCCGATGTCACTCTCTGTATGTCAAAGGCTTCTCAAAGCCTTTAAAATATGTCAATCATGAGTCTTTTTTTTTTTTGTGGATTAAAGTCACTAACTGGGGCTCTTGTCTTGCTGCGGGCAAGAAACAAGAATCGTCCTCCGTTCCGTTTGTACCACTCCAAAACGCTGTGCCACTCTCTGCCCAGTCAAGTTAGAAAGTCCGTTCAGAATTAATAACTTCAAAGCGAATCGCTGTTTTAAGTCAAATGACACCTCTTTCCAAACGTTGTAATAGAGGCAACAAACCAGAACATTTTTTTTCTCCCAAAATGTTACGTCGCCCGCGTTTTATGAATTACACATGCAGCGCAGTCGGCTGAGCTCAGCTCAGAAGTATGGAGTTACATTTGTGACATTAATATCTGAAAGTAAATGCTTTTGACAAAAACTGCAGATTTTGTTTATTTCTATTTATGTCCAGAGATCAAGGATCCAGTGACCAATTTTATATTTATTTACTTTAAGACTCAATAAAATGTTGTTGACATAGAAAACCTGTAAAGCCTTCTTTTAGTACACAGAAAATCCACAGGAGGTGTTGATAAAGGAATCGATAAGGAATTAGATTGATAAGTGGAATCGATAATGGCATCAATATCCATTTAAAATCTTATCAATACCCATCCCTAGCCAAGATTGACCGGTAGATTGAGAGCTTTGCCTTTCAGCTCAACTCCCTTTTTGTCACAACAGTATGGTAGTGGGAATGCAATACCATCCCAGCTGCAATGGTTCTTCCGGCCAATCTCACGCTCCATTGTCCCCTCACTTGTGAACAAGACCCTGAGGTTCTTGAACTCCTTCACTTGGGGCAAGACCTCATTTCCTACCCAGAGTAGGCAGTCCATCAGTTTCCTGCTGAGAACCATGGCCTCAGATTTAGAGGTGCTGATCCTCATCCCACCTGCTCCACACTATGCTGAAACCGACCCAGTGAGTGCTGGAGGTCACAGGCTGATGATGCTAACAGGACCACATCATCTGCAAAAAGCAGTGAGGAGACCCTCAGCCCACCAAACTGAAGACCCTCCTCCCACCGACTATGCCTCGACATCCTGCCCATGAATATCTCAAACAGGATTAGTGACGAGGTGCAGCCCTGGCTTAAGCCAACCCCCAACGGAAACGAGTCTGACTTACTCCTGAGGACTCGAACAGTGCTGAGGACTCGAACAGTGAACATCAACTGGACATTCTAAATAAGTCTGCCTCAGAACGGTTCCAATTTCAGCATGATCGGGTTTCACCACATTCTTCTGAGGGCTGCCCACTTTAATGAATGGGGGGGGGTTACCTATGATAACTTGAATACAATTGTGCTGTACCAGATGTGTGAAAGCATGAGGAATGATTGATCTAAATTTGATTTGTTTATTTAACAGAAACCTGCAAAGTAACTTTAGGGGGGCAAAAATCAGAAGGGCATGTAACAGCAAAGTCAGCATTTCTGGTGACAACACACAAAAGTTCCAAATGAGTTTGGAGCTCAAACAACTACAAGGGAGAAAAAACAAACGATTAAAAGAAAAGTCCTGCAGTTTTCAAATAGCAGTGTGGGTTGTTGTTGCTCCTCTACAGGGGCTATTGTTGCATACTATAAATGGTTCATTTCACTGTGGTTGAGCTCTTCACTGTGGGGTGTGCAGGTCTAATTATGTTGCTGCCTGTGGTAGCTCTGTGTTTGAACACAGTAATCACCCAGAGATTTGCTGAAGATGCTGTATACGCTACACTGTGGTCTGCTTTTAATAAACCTGTAATTTGTGCCTTAATGCTTTTAGTTGAGTAAAGGTACCTTGACACTTGCACAAATTTGATCTGCGCACTGGCGCGCAATCTGCTGTGCCAGAGTAAAACTAGTTATAAACCCTTGTAAACTCTGCACAGCTGCATGCAAGTGCGCAAAGAAAATTTTGAAATGTTCAAAATCTCTGGCACGCATTAACTTTGTGAACTACAAGTGAACATTGCGCAAACAATTGAAAAACACTGCGTGTCAGTGCAAGTCATCGCATCACAGCGCAGCTCCTCTGAACGATTATGACGAGATGTTAAATCTATAATAAACATAATTTTAGAGATACACATAAGAAGTTTTATCAAGCCATTACAATATAAACATTACAAATACAGTGAGGAAAATAAGTATTTGAACACCCTGCGATTTTGCAAGTTCTCCCACTTAGTCTGAAATGAAAGGGGTCTGAAATTTTCATCTTAGGTGCATGTCCACTGTGAGAGACATAATCTGAAAAAAAAAAAAATCGGGAAATCACAATGTAGGATTTTTTTAATAATTTATTTATATGTTACTGCTGCAAATAAGTATTTGAACACCTGTGAAAATCAATGTTAATATTTGGTACAGTAGCTTTTGTTTGCAATTACAGAGGTCAAACGTTTCCTGTAGTTTTTCACCAGGTTTCACACACTGCAGCAGGGATTTTGGTCCACTCCTCCATACAGATCTTGTCTAGATCTTTCAGGTTTGGAGTTTCAGCTCCCTCCAAAGATTTTCTATTGAGTTCAGGTCTGGAGACTGGCCAGGCCACTCCAGGACCTTGAAATGCTTCTTACGGAGCCCCTCCTTAGTTGCCCTGGCTGTGTGTTTGGGTTCATTGTCATGCTGAAGACCCAGCCACGACCCATCTTCAATGCTCTTAATGAGGGAAGGAGGTTGTTTGCCAAAATCTCTCAATACATGACCCCATCCATCCTCCCTTCAATATGGTGCAGTCGTCCTGTCCCTTTTGTAGAAGAGCACCCCCAAAGTATGATGTTTCCACCCCCATGCTTCACGGTTGGGATGGTTTTCTTGGGGTTGTTCTCATCCTCTAAACATGGTAAGTGGAGTTGATTCCAAAAAGCTCTATTCTAAAGCTCTATTTTCATGGAATGCCATATTTTCACTCAGTCACAAAAGCTCAGGCAGTAAATAGGCATATTGTTCATCAGTTTGGAACAATGGTGATTGTGCATGTGCTGAGTTATGTGTGTTTACGTGAAATACCACAGTACCAAACTGCTAAGCTTTAGTGAGGTCTTTGTGTGTCTGTTCACTGCCTTGATAGTTAATGGTTTGTCTAGACCATAGGTGTCAAACTGATTCCAGAAAAGGCCAAGAGGGTGCAGGTTTTCTTTGTAACCACCCACTGCACCAGGTGATTTCACTGATTAGCATCACTTTGAGCAGATGGAATCAGTTAATCAGTGAAATCACCTGGTGCAGTGGGTGGTTACAAAGAAAACCTGCACCCTCTTGGCCCTTTCTGGAATCAGTTTGACACCTATGGTCTAGAAGGAAAGTGGTCATCAGCATACACATAAGAAGAACTAGAGCATTCTTCCTACACTGCTTCCATTGCACGAACGTGCTCGTAAGCAAACCCCCGCAGCATAGTCAAACTGGGCAAGAGATGACACGAAGTACTGTGATGTGTAAGCGTAAGGTATGCAGTTTCCAATAAATAAAGAATTAGTGATGCAAGTGTAAAAGCCTTGAAAAAGCAAATTTCATCGCCATACTCAGTTTTGGGTGGAAGTGTTTGCTTTTTGCTCTTGTTCATGCAGCTGTAACATTAAGAAAAGAGGAAATCTAAAATGATTTACGTCATTGTTTTGACATAGCATGCACAGTTACGCCGTTTTACACCAAACCACATACACACGTTCAGTACTGAAAGTGTTGAGTGACAAAACATTTTCCTTGACCATTTTACCGATTACAAATATTTACTTGTGCAAGGAAATGATGCTTCCCTTTTTTCTACAGTTCATACATCTGTAACAAACACAGCTGTTGGGCATTTTAGCAGTATTTTGCAGCTTTTTTTTTTGTCACCCACACAGGAGGCTTACAACCATGTTGTTGTTTGTTGCCCGGTGTAACAGTATCTCTCCCCCCCACCCCCGCACGCGCGAAAAGCAACGTTCCTACAGAGCAGCACTGATTAAAGCTTACCCAAATCTTGATAAGGCCCAATCAGGATAGAGCAACCTTTAAACTCTATATTTCATGGATGCTTTATGTTCCCAGATGAAGCACAGTTTGACTGACGCTGAACGATATTGGTATTCTTTCTGTATCTATCTATAGCTATCTACAATAGTAATATTTCCTCTTCTGAAGTATCTTTAAATCCCCCTTCAAAATATGCTCTACAAATATATGGACCTGATTGACAACCTAAAATATGATAGACCATCTGTCCATGCGCATCCTCCACTGCACATGCATCATGTTGGACCACAGCAGCACCTCCAAAGTGATCAAATGGATTAATGTGATTATTAACCATCAGATGACAAGGTGTCAATCTCTTAAAATCATTCTAAAGTCAGTTTTAAGCAGAAATGAGGTAATATTCCATGACACTTTGAAATAACGGATGCACAACACAACACAACAGCTAGCAGCCCCGTGTAGCCACAGCGCTCTTATCACTTCTTCCGTCTTTTATTATGAAATAATGCTGAATTTATGTGGAAATTCAGCTTCAGATATCTGTCGCTGAGACAGATGATGACTGGAGTGCAGTTTTAAGCAGAAATTAGGTAATAATCCATGAACCGCAGCTGATGACACATGCACAGTGAAGGCAGGGTGGACTGATTTTGGTGGGGGGCTGTTTGGTCTGCAATACCCGATCAAACATGGAAGTACTGTGTCCCTGGGGGTACACGGGAATGACTGACTGCCTTCTCTTCTTCTTACATAGAGCTCTATGGTAGTCAGTGTGTTTTGAGGTAGTCTAAAGACTGAGACTGATGTAATAATAGCATGGTTATTTAAATTTTGTGTGTGTGTGTGTGTGTGTGTATGGATGGATAAAGAGACTCACAGACTTGTAATATGATGATGGGTTTCCTTACTATGCTGTAGTTTCCTTTTCCTTCCTTGTCATGAACATGAAATACTGTGCCTAAGGTTCCACATAGGGCTGCAGCAAACGATTATTTGGGTAATCGATTAATCTGATGGGGTTTCGACACGATTAATCGGATTAGCGGGGAATTTTTAAAAAATGTGCCAGGGAAACAATTTTTCTCTCCTTCCATCACTTTATTTAACACCAGAACATTATTTGAAAACTTAAAATACTTGAAAATCAACAAACTCTCAAATGTCCCTTGGCTGTTGAAATATAAAATAATAAAGAATAAAACAGTTTATAATAAAGAACAAAAATAATTATTTCAAATGGCATTGCTTTATCAAAGGGCTGAGTTGCCATAAAACAACATTGAAACATATAAATGTTATAAAATACGTATATGGTGAAAAAAGAGGTATTTTTATTGCTGCAAATGAGCAATTAGCATAAACAGTTAACCATCAAACCCAAATCAAAAACTGTAGCCGACTCATTATATGTGCAACATTCTCTGGATAAATTGGAAACTCTGGTCATTTCACAATGACACATGTGACTCGTCCCACATGTCTCTCTCTCTGTCTCTCTCTCTCTCTCTCTCTCTCTCTCTCTCTCTCTCTCTGTCTCTCTGTCTCTGTGTGTGAGGGAACGAGAGACTCTTCACTCTCATACCGTATTTGAACAAACTTTGCAATCATGAAGGCTTTCAACTGTAAAATAAAGCCTATAAATGAATTTCTAGAGCTATACAAGCAGAAGCAGCTCATTTTATGTGAAGACTTTGACAGAGTTTTTTTCCGCTGCAGCGCTGCTTGGCTCTCTGTCTACGGTGGAGGGGGAGCGGCTAGTTCTGCACAGCCTGGCTGGATTTTAGAAAAACTACCTGGTAGCACTACCAAACTACCTGTGACGGCGCTGTCAGAACACTGTGGCACGGCGTCGTTGTTCCATTGTCTGGGGAGAACCCTGTGAGAACCCTGTGTTATCATGTTTTCCGATTGTCCGCTGCGTGGAGTGTGGCAGGAAAAACCGAAGACGCTTTCTCGCGAGGTGCGAGAAGAATTTGAACGTTTTAAAGCAAATAAATAAATAAAAAATAAAAAATGCCACTTCTCCGGTCGGACAACGATTTAGAGCTATTACTTGTCGGATTTTACACTTGTCCCGGACAATCGGGCAAGCGTTAATGTTGATGGTAGGACTTTGACAACATTAATAAAAAACTGTCGGTGTTGTTACTGTTCTTTTTCTTTATTTCTCACTCTCTGCCCCTCACCTCACTGCTCTGGGAGATGTGCAGACAGCCTGAGCCTGATAGATCCAACCGTCAGGCTTCATATCACTGCCTGACTTGTCATACTGAGATGTTACGACTGCTTACACAAAAATAAACAAACATTTAACTTACCCAGACACTGAGATCTCCCCTTCCTCATTGATGACTCCGATATGCTTTCGTTTGAGATGCTGCATCATTACTGTCGTACTCCCGTGCCATGTGAGGTCCGACTTGCAAATGTTGCAGTTTAGCGTCTTTGCATTGTTTAACGTAAAGTGCTTCCACACTTTTGAAGTCTTAACTTTATTTTGTCTACTTGCATCTGCCATATTCTAACTGTGTAGTTCTATGAAACAGCATCTGATCTGCTTTGTGCACTGGTCGCTACTAGCGTCAGAAGCAGCCAGCAGCTTCTGACGTCATAATCACTCGACACAACGCATCGATGACGCAATGTGTTACCAACGACTGTTATCGAATTTTATCGATTTTATCAATTCGTTGTTGCAACCCTAGTTCCACATGTATGCTGTAACTTTAAAATACATTTAGCACAGGTGCTGTTTTCACTGCATTTCATGATGCATAATCATGAATAGGCACTTTTATTACATGATTTTATGGTAGTATCAATTTCTACATTGTGACAGTATACTTTTCATATCATTATAATTACTGAGCTAAATCTGATTGAGTACAGTGTTTGTGACAAAGTATTTTCTGTATGATTTTGAACCTAAAAGCTCACAACTGTGCATTACTGGCTTAATTGAGAGTATCAAAAAATATTCATGCAGCAGGACACTGTACACTTCCCTGTTGTGCCGTGGCTGTGTGGTGTTAGTGCTGTCTTGTGGTTTCCTTTTCTCACGTTCTGATAAAGCCCTGACGAGCACGCTGGGTGAACCGTAAGTAACTGGGTGGCGTGTATGCTTTTTCTACTGACTTCACAATGGTGGAATTAGTCAGCATGGCCATCTCTAAAGTTCTAATGCAGTCCCTCTCTGTCAGTGCAACTGGAGGATTTAGAACCAAACGTGTTTATTAGGGTGTGTAGATCTCTTCCTGATAAAGTGATACGAGGTCTGTGAGAAAAGTATCCAACCTTTTTATTTTATGCAAAAAATATATGGATTTGATTCATATGTTTTTACGTCAGCCAAGCTTGAACCTTCATGCACATGCGTGAGTTTTTCCACGCCTGTCGGTTGCGTCATTCGCCTGTGGGCAGGCTTTGAGTGAGCACTGGTCCACCCCTCTCGTCGTTGTTTCATTGCGAGGAAATGGCGGAATGATTTGGGCTTTTTTTCCATCAGAATTTTTTCAGAAATTGTTAGAGACAGGCAGCTGGAAACCATTCGAAAAATTTATCTGGCTTTCAGTGAAAATTTTACGGGCTTCACAGAGAATAAGGAGTGTTACTACAGCTTTAAGGACTGCCCACAATGGCGCACTGCACACCGCACTCCGAGCCGCGATCGAGAGGCAGAAACCACCACATCATTTCTAAATGGATGGCTGTGTGGAGCCGGGACCGTCATGTGCCATTTCTCTGGTTATCACAAGAGCTGGACATCAGCCATTTTCCAGCAGATTTCACTTTTAACAAGAGAAGAGATTTTGTCATGGAAAGCCGCGCGGCGCAGAGTGAGACAAAGGAACACCTCCGTTTCGGAGTGTTAAAGGACAAGTTGGGACATGCCTATCTCGGCTTTCAGTGCTTACCAATCGAGTGAGTATAAGAGAAATTGTGGAGAGCTGGGCTTGTCCCAACTTGTCCTTAACACTCCAAAACGGAGGTGTTCCTTTGTCTCGCTCCATCAGCGAATCGGTCGTGACGTGCAAAGCCTCCGCGCGGCTTTCCATGACAAAATCTCTTGTTAAGTGAAATCTGCCGGAAAATGGCTGATGTCCAGCTCTTGTGATAACCAGAGAAATTGCACACGACGGTCCCAGCTCCACACAGCGATCCATTTAGAAATGATGTGGTGGTTTCTGCCTCTCAATGGCAGCTCGGAGCGCGGCGCACCGTGCGCCATTGTGGGCAGTCCTTAAAGCTGTAGTAACACTCCTTATTCTCTGTGAAGCCCGTAAAATTTTCACTGAAAGCCAGATAAATTTTTCGAATGATTTCCAGGTGCTTGTCTCTAACAGTTTCTCAAAAAAGTCTGAAGGAAAAAAGCCCAAATCATTCCGCCATTTCCTCGCAATGAAACGACGACGAGAGGAGTGGACCAGTGCTCACTCAAAGCCTGCCCACAGGCGAATGACGCAACTGACAGGCGTGGAAAAACTCACGCATGCGCACAAAGGTTCAAGCTTGGCTGACGTAAAAACATATGAATCAAATCCATATATTTTTTGCATAAAATAAAAAGGTCGGATTCTTTTCTCACAGACCTCGTATGTGTCTAGATACATGGGTTATGATATGATTCAGGAACTTTACTATTAATAGTATTAGTATTATTATTGTTGTTATTATTAAGGAACAATTCATTTTGGTGGTATATGGAGCAATCCAATTCTTGGTTTAATTTTTTTAAATTCATAATTCATATTTCATTTATTGTGTGAAGTATAAAACATGTTAAAAATTCAATTATTCAATCATTAGTCATAAAAAGTATAGTAAAACTCATAAATAACACTTGTAAATATCACAGTAAAAATCATTTACATTTTGTATTTATGACTGCTGGTATACCATTTATAAATATAAAAATAACACCGGTTCCAAGACAGAGCCTTGCAGGACTCTACTGGTATCACTCAGGTATGAGGAGCTTGTACCATTTAGACAAACAGCCTGCTTCCTACCTTTGAGGAAGTCCTCGATCCACAAATTTTATTTTCCTACTATTCCTACTTCATACAATTTGTATGACAATCTAGTGTGTGGCACTGAATCAAAAACCTTTCAAAAGTCAAAGTACAATACGTCAAACAGTAACCGATCATAAAGTCTGGTCCACTCTTTCAAAGTGCACAACAGATTCATTAAGCATGATCTGACTTTCCTAATACCATGTTGTTGATCACACAAAATGTTATTTTCCATAAAATGAACAAGTCTTTGCCCAATTATCCATCCATCCATCCATCCATTTTCTTCTGCTTTATCCGGAGTCGGGTCACGGGGGCAGCAGCTCGAGGAGCAGCGGCTCGACTCTGAGCTCCTCCCGAGTGACCGAGCGCCTCACCCTATCTCTAAGGGAGCTCCCAGCCACCCTGCGGAGGAAACTCATCTCGGCCGCTTGTACTCGTGATCTCGTTCTTTCGGTCATGAGCCAAATCTCATGACCATAGGTGAGGATCGGAACGTAGATCGATCGGTAAATCGAGAGCTTTGCCCCCCTACTCAGCTCTCTCTTCACCAGACGGTCCGATACAGCGACCGCATCACTGCAGACGCTGCACCAATCCGTCTATCGATCTCACGTTCCATCCGTCTCTCACTCGTGAACAAGACCGCGAGATACTTAAACTCCTCCACTTGAGGCAAGGACACTCCACCAACCTGAAGAGGGCAAAGCACCTTTTTCCGGTCAAGAACCATGGCCTCGGATTTGGAGGTGCTGATCTTCATCCCGGACGCTTCACACTCGGCTGCAAACCGCCCCAGTGTACGCTGAAGGTCCTGATTTGACGAAGCCAACAGAACCACATTGTCCGCAAACAGCAGAGACGAGATTCTGTGGTTCCCATAACCAGACCCCCTCTACACCCTGGCTGCGCCTAGAAATTCTGTCCATAAAAATAATGAACAGAACCGGTGACAAAGGGCAGCCCTGGCGGAGGCCAACGTGCACTGGAAACCGGTTTGACTTAACTACCGGCAATGCGAACCAAGCTCCTGCTGCGGTCGTACAGGGACCGGATAGCCCTTAGCAAAGGACCCTGGACCCCGTATTCCCGGAGCACTCCCCACAGGGTGCCCCGAGGGACATGGTCGAATGCCTTCTCCAGATCCACAAAACACATGTGGACTGGTTGGGCAAACTCCCATGAACCCTCGAGCATCCGATGGAGCGTGTAGAGCTGGTCCAGTGTGCCGCGACCAGGATGAAAACCACACTGCTCCTCCTGAATCTGAGGTTCGACCATCGGTCGAATTCTCCTCTCCAGTACTCTGGAATAGATCTTACCGCGGAGGCTGAGGAGTGTGATCCCGCTATAGTTGGAACACACCCTCCGGTCCCCCTTCTTAAACAGAGGGACCACCACCCCAGTCTGCCAATCCAGAGGCACTATCCCTTCCAGAGGCACTGTCCCCACTTTGCCCAATTATTTTTTCACAAAGTGTACTAACTGGTCTATAAATTTCCACTAACATTTTATTTCCTTTTTTTTAAATTGGTGTAACATGCTACTTTCCAAATGTCCAGCAACACACCTTGGTCTATAAACTGCCTCATTATACAGTACAGAGGAAACTAAACAAAATCTACTACCTCTTTTAAAGCTCTAGAGTATACATCATCAGGGTGCATGGCTTTGTTAACATTGATAGCACCAATTAAATTCTTACCATCAAGTGGTGTGGAAAAATACATCTTCAACAGAAATATTACGAGGAACACCAACATAGTTGAAAGGTCCTGGAGCACCATTATCAAATATATAATGTACAAAATCATTGAAATATACCAACTCCTTGTCATCTTCACAAACATAAACTGTTTGGAAGAATCTATTTAGCTCCTCTGCAGTTTCATGGTTGTTGTATGTTAAGGTACCATTGTCACCTTTCAAACTGCAAACAGAAGCTGTGGAGATCTGTGTGCATGTCGGTGGACCCAACTGCTTTGGTTCCTTGTCCAGAACAAAAGAGGGATCATCTCTTTCATCATCAGAATACTCACTGTCTGTCTACACGCTGTGCGCTCCATCTTGCTCCAATTTATAAAAAAAAAAAAAAAAAAAAAAAAAAAACCTCTGATGTGCTGTGGTCACTGCTGTATCACTGTATTACGTGACTAAGCTTATATATACAGGGGTCGAAATACATTTTTTAACCTACTTGCACTGGTGCTAGTAACACTTCGAGTTGCTTCCTGTTGCGTCATGACGACGCAGGATTTCTGCGTCAGGTGCACACAGCAGGGGGCAGAGAGGAGGTGAGAACGCAGCCTGCAGGTTCTCTGCACAGAGAAATCAGAGTGCACAGTTTGTCTGCGGCCAGACTGTGCACTCTGATTTCTCTTCGTTTATATTTGTGCTTGTGCTGAGCTGCAGGTCTGCGCTCTGAGTTCTGTTATAGTTTATCTTTCCTCCTGTGACCGCAAGATGCACGCGTGCACGCGAACGAACCGTCCGTGAATAAATGTGGAGATGTCTGGAGTTATACTTCATGTGGACATGTCCTGTCTCTGGCAATCAGTCTGTGAGCAGGACTTATGGATTTTATTTAAACACTTTTGTGAGAGTCTTCTCACAAAGCGTGAGCGTGTTGTTTCACTGCCTTGTGTACATGGTATAAAAACAATCCTGCGTGATTTATACTGCAAGAACAATGGAACACAGCAGGAATCATAAATTGGCGTCGGGTAACGTTGTCTTGTGAGTGTGTGGCTTCCAGTCACGTTGAGTACCGTCCTGTTGCTCTGAACCACTTAATTCTGCGTCGAGCACAGGACGCAAACAAAAATTAAACATGTTTAATTTTTGGCGTCCGATTTGCTTCGCCCTTTGCACCCCTCGTGCTGTTGTGGCACCGAGCTGCATCGTCTCGGCACTGAGTTGCTTCCACGTGGCGTCATAACGTCACACAACACAACTGGGAGCAGCCCCGGTGTGAAAGGGGCTGAAGCAACTCGAAGCAGATCCGATGTGGGTATGACAGAGTTTGAGGGAAGAGCAGTAGCAGCGCCAGACAGTTTTTTTTTTTCACGTGCGCGCGAATGAATCATCACAGCAACTCGCTCTGTGTGCGAGAGTCATAAAATGCAGGGAAGACGAAGACAACACACTGGAAATATGTCATAAAAAAAGAACGCTTTGTGATAAGCATTTTAAATACTCAGTAACGATCACGATTAAAGAGTCATCCGGGAGCATATAGTTTCAGCTTGCCACATCAATGAATGGAACCACACTGCCATCTAGTGGATATCCAGTGTGCGTGTGTATTTGTGAATCAGTCGGCATTTGTTTGTGGATCTGTGTTCGCGAAAAGAATGTCTCAAAATGACGTCGCAGAGGAAAGCGATGAATGCGTGTAATTGGTGATCCACAAATGCTGAAACTCAATTCACAAATACAATTTCCAGTTTTACAAATGTAATTTTTTTTTTTAACAAATTAATTTTTATATTTGCAAATACAAATATGAAATTTGCATTTGTGGATATCTGAACACATTTGCAAATCAGTGGTTATTTGTAGATCACCCTGCGTGCATTTACAAATATTAATGAGACAATTTTAACTCCATACTCAGGAAACACGGTAAGAATTTTTATCTCCCTGGAAAATAAACATTCTGCTGTTCAAACAGTATTTTAGACAAGATTGTGTGACTTTTTTCACTAATCTAGACTTTCTTTCATCGTAAAAAAGACATTGTGGCTTTGAATGGATTTAGGCTGCATGAATTTACACAAGAATATAAGTGACTTTTTACTATAAGGTATGTTATTGATATTTTACCCTGATTTTCCAGATATTCTACATATTTCAACATCATCATTGACAGGTCAAATAAAAGGTTGAATGTAGGATCATTTAAATATTCACTAATTTTGAGATTTTTCTTCCAGGAGATTCTGAAAATGTATCATTAGATAAAAATTTAATTCTGTGGCCCCACAGGGCCCTAGACCTCAGCTCCTGGACGCTGCACCCCCCAGACTCCCTGCAAATTTTCCTCAGATTTCACAATTTTCATTTCACAGCCCTGTGTATTTCAATTGAAAATTTCCTCTACTACAAGTTAAATACATTTTTCTGTTCGAAAGTGTTTAAAAGTAACAGTTCACTGTGTGACTTTAAATTACTGATCTACTTTACTTGATAGCTAGATAGATGGGTAGACAGAGCGATATATAGATGGATAAAATGTAAATTTTAATATGTAAATATAAATGTACATTTTTTCATTGTTCTGTGTTGTGTACTGCACTGTTTATCATGTATGTCATTTGTTCAGATGATCTTGTTCAAAAGAGATTTAAAAAAAAAACATTTTTACTGTCATTTATAAAATCTATTGCATAAATTATATTTTCATGCATTAATTATTGCATTAAACAAGTTTAATTTATCAGTAAATGATGTTATGGGCTTATTTGGAACACACATAGGCTTAAATGGTACCAATTAAGCCCATTCCAGGCTTTTGAATTTTTCCCTAAAAAATTCTTAATTACGTCTTTTGAATTGTACATCAACTTATTACAAAATATTCACATGTGAGGTAAATCTTGCCCTTTAACAAATGTTGTCACTTACAAATTATGTCATGTCAATTAGGTCATTAAATCCATCAAAAAACAGTTGTGACACTAAGTTGTCGGTATCATTAACAAAGCTATGTACCCATTAGATAAATTAAAATCACATATAACAATTTTCCATTACAAAGTGACATTGCTGCATCTATTTGTTGCAACAATTTGCTATTTTACTCATGAGAGGCATCACCCTTCCTGTAAACAAGACCTAAAATGTTGTCAGATGCACCTCCCTACGTATGTTTTATCCAAAAACTATCTTTACAAAGTATATTATAACACCATCTCTAACCTCTGTGGTATCACTCCTAAAAACTTTAATACCACTAATATGTATATATCATCTGTAACTTCCTCTTGTAACCAAGTTTCAGTATCAAATATCACATCAGGATTTAATTCATTCACTCTGATCCTGAATTTATCCAGTTTGTTTGATATGCTTTTAAAATTTGTCAACATACATTTAATAAAATTAATGTAAATAAAATCATTTCGCAAAAGCTTTTGCTGTGATTTGGCACATTATAAGCTAATTAAATTGAATTGAAAAATTAAGGCCCCCTGACACGAGCATGCCTTTGACTCGTGCACTAGCACGACCTGTGTCATGCTGGAGCGTAAACTCATCTTTAACTGGTGCAGACAGGACGCCAGAGGAGCGCCCGGTGTGTGCTGTTGCGCACAGAGAATTTTGAAATGTTCAAACAGTCTTTCATGCAAAAATGTTGTGGTATATGGCACAATCTAATTGCCAGCATGATGTACAGCTCATCAAGTGGAGTAAAGAAGTAAACAGAGCGAGTGGTGACGTCAGCGGACGCATCAGAGCGCAGCTCGTGTGAACGATTATAACAAGAACTTAAATCTCTCAACATACTTTAACAGCTGCACACAAGAAGGAAAGAACACACAACTGTTTTACCAAGTCATGACAATATAAACATGACAAATAATTACCTTTTTAGACAGTTCAAAATGCTTTCTGCAGCTTGTTGGGTGCGCACGTGAACGGCTGAAGTTGGAGCGGTCTTCTGTGATTCAGGAAGTGATTACAGCCATTTTCAGTGGCCAATTTGCAGAGAAAATGATTAGTCTGACACAAAATAATTATTTTATATACACAGCGTCCAGCGCAGAGCGCGTGGCAGCCAGGAGAGCAAAGAACGGTGTCCAGCTTGGATCACAGCGGGTGGGATCATCACGACGACGTGTGCTGTTGCGTGAATCAAAGACATGCTTGTGTCAGTTGGGCTTTACCCTGAGGGTGGTGATCCTCAATGCGACGTTGAGTATGTTTGATGACTTGTAAATTGCGTATCAAGTCAGTTTCACAGATTTGCTTTCTATGTTTCTGTGTAGGCTCTCAGTTGTCCAGGTGGTTTCCATAGTAGAGAAGCTTGAATCTTCGACTGGACTGGTTGCTTGATGTGAGGATGTTTCACTTCAAATCGCAGAAGCTTCCTCAGCTAAAATTCTTGCTCTGGAAGTCTGACTTCTGTCTGACTCTTGTAGAGACGAATAAACAGAAGCCAACAAAAGCTGGAGTTTTAAACCTAACCAGACCCCTCCTACTGAGAGGCAGACTGCTATAGGCTAGTGACTAAACAATAGCTCTAATTAGCAACTATTGTGCTCTAGTTAGCACCCTCCTAATGACAGGGCAGCTGTCCCTCCTAATGATGGGATGGATGCCTTTCCTGATTGCTCCCTTGATGACTCTCCTGATGATGTGAATGACTCATTACCATGAACAAAAGACTGAAACTCCTTTGACCTGAGTACCCCATTGTAAACGGGGGATAAAGCGTGTCTCAGACCCCCTCCCCGGTTAAGGCTGGGTTTCAAACATTTCACAGAGAATGCCTCCTTGACCCCTCTCTCAAACCATTTCTTCTCTCTGTCTAATATTTTAACTTCCTAGTTAGTTAGTAGTTAGAAGTTTATGAACACATTCTCATGGCTGCAAAATCTCTGTCTGTATACGGATGTCCGTCAATTTTTATTTTCTGGTTCCATTTATTCCGTCATGTATAATCGCTAACTGAAAAAAATATTTTATTGCTTCATTTCGACACAAAACGGGAGAGAAGGACGGAATTTGCTTTAAAATGTATTCCATACGGAGGCCGCCATTACAGGAAGTGGTCGTGTGTGCGCAGTGATGTTCTGGGCAGCGACTCTGTCACCGCGCTCATTGCTTTCTGAAGGTAAATGTGAGCAAAACGTCCGTTTATGGATTTCCGTCCAATTTTTTTTCCATGTTCCGTTTATATCGTCATATAAAACCGCTAACTTAAAAAATATATATTTTATGGCTTTATTTCGACACGAAACGCGCTCCTATAAAACCGGGTGTCCCTATGAGAAAATCAAACTCACCCCTCTCTTCTAGGCGTTTAATGGCAGCCGGCATCCTTATTATTGGAGTGCTGCCACCTACTGTATCAGGCCGTTAAAGCAACCCTAAATCCTCTCATTGAGTCCCATGTCTTTCAAGTATTTAAAAAGGCAACACTTCCCCCTCTCACTGGACTTGCTGGACTGCTAAAATACTTCCTACAGAAACTCCTTTCAGGCCTTACAATTGATTTCCTTCCGTTTTTACACTTTATAGCTTTATTTTGACATGAAATGCACTCCTCTCCAAAGGTGTGTCCCGGTGATGAAATCTAACTTACCCCTCTCTTCTTCTACGGCGCTTAATGGCATCGCACTGCTGCCACCTGCTGCATCAGTCCATTATAGCAGTACTAAATCCTCTCGAGTCCAGTGTCTTTCAAGTACTTAAAAAGTCAACACTTCCCCCTCTAGACCTTCTGGCTAAATTGCTTTCTACATAAACTTCTTTTTGTTGTGAAGGTGTCGTAGCACGGACCCACAACAGGGGGCGCAAATGAACGGACAATGAGTAAGCCAAAAAGTAACAATTTAATGTTGTGATAACACACAACTAAATTCACAGAATTTGCACAGTCAATTAACACCAGGTGACGTGTGGGCAGGCTCGAAGATAGAAGACCCCCGACGAGAGAGAAGCCGCGTCCCACACGGCTTCCACCACCAACGGTCTGAAGAACACCGGAGCCGCCAAGTCCCGAATCCCCAGGTGGCCTCTGTCTTCGGCTGTCAACCCTGGTACTGCTGGCAGAAAGCAGAGATAAGATGTATGAGTGTGAGTCCGCACACTCAGTAATCCACAGTCCAAACACAGTTAGGAGGGAGCACCTCCACCTCCAATCACACACACTCGTGCAGCTCCTGGTCAACCACTTATCTGGGTTGGGGTGTGAGGCAAAGCCGTCGCTGTCACACCAAACGCCAGTCCTCCAGATAAGGACGAACACTCCAGGAAAACGGCTGCAACAGAAGTTCAGGTTATACACACAAAGTGTCTGTCAGCAGAGAAATGACCTTTCCAATGGTAGTCGATTTCTCGGCGGGGAGGTGGAGTTGCAGTCCGGCTTATGTACTGGTGTAGATGAGTGACAGCTGGTGCGATGAGTGACAGCTGTCACTTCCTCTGGGTCTGGCGCCCTCTCGTGCTTGGAGCCCGCACTCCAAGCAGGACGCCCTCTGGTGGTGGTGGGCCAGCAGTACCTCCTCTTCAGCGGCCCACAGAACACTTTTAGTACTTACAATTGATTTATTAAGTTTTTACTCTTTAATCGATTAAAAAATGACAAGATATATTTTGTAAAATAAAATATTTTGAAGTAAAATAAAATGCTAATGTAAAGGTGTTCATTGGTTATGATTTTTATCATTTATATTAAAACTTGTGGCATTTGAAAGTGCTGGATTGTGGTGACAGTATTTCACAAGACTTTATTTAAAATTCATTTGGTCTGGTGGTTCAATCAATCAATTTTTTTTTTTTTTCGAACTTAGTTGTCAATTCCAGTATCATGGCAGTTCACAATATAAGCAAATCAAATGAACAAAGCTTCTTTGTACTCTCTGTACCTCTACACTCATATGAAAAAATAAACAAGATCAAAAAAGAAGCAAATCAAAAAATGACAACAAGAAAGTTTGAAAGGGAGTGGGAAGAAGTAAAAATCCCACCCCAGTGCACATATCTTCAGTGGTTGCTTAATTGACAGTAAATACAACTAAATACAACAAATTTACAATACCTAAATATATTTACAGTTTCCCCCAAAAAGTGATCTCCAAATTAAATAAAACATTAAAAAATAAAACTCAGCAGTGCCACACAGATAACATGAATGCAGAATGCCACTATTTAGTAAGATGTAGCTCATGCTTCTCACATTTGCTTTCAGCTATGCAGTACCTAGAGCCAGGTGATCGCACCGATGAGCTAGAGAAGGGTCTCAAGAACAAATGGCGGTGGGAGTGGACAGAGGAGAAGGACAGCCAGGGGACTCGGTATGGAGTATGGCTGAGGAAGGTGGACAAACCTGGCACTGCCTGGTGTCTGCTCTGCAACAAAGCCATTGTGTATGGAAGTAATGGAAAGAAGGTCTTTGCTAAACACCTAACAGACCACACCCACAAGAAGATGGTGGCACAGCAGAGGAACACCCAAACGTTGCCAGGGGTGGAGCCAGTAGCTGCACCGGACTCAGCTATTCAATTCAATTCAATTTTATTTATATAGCGCCAAATCACAACAAACAGTTGCCCCAAGGCGCTTTATATTGTAAGGCAAAAGCCATACAATAATTACGTAAAAACCCCAAAGGTCAAAACGACCCCCTGTGAGCAAGCACTTGGCGACAGTGGGAAGGAAAAACTCCCTTTTAATAGGAAGAAACCTCCAGCAGAACCAGGCTCAGGGAGGGGCAGTCCTCTGCTGGGACTGGTTGGGGCTGAGGGAGAGAACCAGGAAAAAGACATGCTGTGGAGGGGAGCAGAGATCAATCACTAATGATTAAATGCAGAGTGGTGCATACAGAGCAAAAAGAGAAAGAAACACTCAGTGCATCATGGGAACCTCCCAGCAAGTCTATAGCAGCATAACTAAGGGATGGTTCAGGGTCACCTGATCCAGCCCTAACTATAAGCTTTAGCAAAAAGGAAAGTTTTAAGCCTAATCTTAAAAGTAGAGAGGGTGTCTGTCTCCCTGATCTGAATTGGGAGCTGGTTCCACAGGAGAGGAGCCTGAAAGCTGAAGGCTCTGCCTCCCATTCTACTCTTACAAACCCTAGGAACTACAAGTAAGCCTGCAGTCTGAGAGCGAAGCGCTCTATTGGGGTGATATGGTACTACGAGGTCCCTAAGATAAGATGGGACCTGATTATTCAAAACCTTATAAGTAAGAAGAAGAATTTTAAATTCTATCTAGCTATATTGCGACAAGAAGACCTCAGGGCCGTGACAGCTGCTTTTGTCGCAGAACATTGCCTGCCATTCTCATTGGCACCAGCCCTGGTAAAATATGCCCAGAGAATGGCAGAAAACAAAAAAACACTTGGCAACCTGACCCTGTCACGGACAGCATGCACGTACTATCTGACCCATGGGGTTACGAAGATGATGAAAGAGGAATTGGTGAGGAAACTGATAGTTTCTTTTCTATGAATATGGATGAAGCCACGAACAATGCAAACAAAGTGGTGAACATGCTTGTAAAGTACTTTGATGATGAAAGTGGAATGGTACTGACAGAGCACCTTGGGTCGTATGTAGAAAATCAGGCCATGGCAGAAAACCTGTTTGCTGGAATGGAGTCAGTACTGGAGGAAGGTGGCCTTGCATGGACAAAAGTGGTGAGTTGCATGATGGACAATTGCAACGTCATGCGTGGCCAGAAGTCTGGGGTCATAGCACATCTTAAAAAAGCGAATCCCAACCTGATGGACATCCATGGAGATACGGTCCACATTGTAAATTATTCAGCAAAAGAACTAGTTAAGCCCTTTGAACATTATGTGGAAAACATCTGTGAAGATCTGTACTATGATTTGCAGAATCAGCCCAAGTCAAAGGATCTCTTCCAGGAAATCTCATCTTTACTAAATCTTGATGGACCACTTATCCTCATCAGACCAATATCCAGCAGGTTTCTACAGATGATAGATGTCACTTCAAGAGTCATTGACCTGATAGACCCTCTGCTGGCCTATTACTACAGCTTCTTGACAGAACATGAGCAAGAAAGATACAAGCCCAAACTGAAGTCTGTCATGCAGAGCCGAGCAGTAGAGGAGAGCTCCCAAGCACGGATCATTCAGATCCAGGAAAATCTAGGCAGAGCAGCCAAGTCTGACTGCAACACTGACAGAAAAAAATCGCCTTCTCGTTGCCCTATTCAACAACCATGACAAGCTCATGGCACATCTCACTCTGTATAAAGGCATCCTCACAGAATTCCAGAAATATGTCAAGCTGTACCAACGGGACTCACCAACAGTGCACACTCTCCACAAGGAGATGTTCGAACTGACACGAAAATTCCTCACTTTCTTCATCAGGGCGGATGAGATCCCCAAGGAGAGGGTGTCACATCTTGTGAGGTTGGACGTTGCAAACCATCAGCTGCAGGTGAGCAACAGAAACTTAGCTGTTGGGCCAGACTGCTACCCAGTTATGAGGAAGCTGATGGACCAAGCAGAGCACAAACAGTTTTATTCCAATCTAAGGACAGGATATCAGCTTGCTGCCAGATACCTCCTGCAGAAGTTGCCACTACAGAATAGCAACCTGATCAACCTCTCAGCCCTGATCTCTCCACATTTCCAGCCACGTTGGTAGCTTTTCAAGAACTTGGGGAAGCACTTCCCAATGTCATTGGTGAAAATCAGGTGGGACACCTGTCAGTGGAGGTGCGTGGGTACATGGTGGACAGTGATGTCAAAGACATGTTACAAAAGTACAGTGCAGAGGTAAACCCACGATTCGACAAAGACTGGTGGGCCAAAGTATTTGCCCTGAAAACTGATGAGGAGAGAAGGTACCCCATACTTACGAAACTGGTAAAAGCAGTTCTCAGCATATTTGCAGGTCCTGTTGTTGAAGGTTCCTTCAGCTTGATGGACAACATCATCGAAAATGACAGGACCTCAATGGTAGTGGAAAACTACAAAGCTGTTTCCAGGGTGAAGTACTATCTGAGGTCGAAAGGAACCACAAGTACTGACCTGCCAGTCACAACCGAGATGAGGCGAAACTGCATGACAGCCTACAAAACAAATGAGGCATTCCTTCAGAAAAATGCAGAAAAGAGACAAAATGAACTGAAGGAAAAAGCAGAAAATGCATTGATCTGGTTGGAGGATAAGGCCACGAAACAAACAAATCTAAGAAAGAGAGCCAGATTTGAGGTGTGGCACAATACTGATGTGGCAGAGAGAAGGTCAGAATCATCAGGCTTTCCCAGCAGCCTTCTTCAAACAGGCCATCCCAACAGTCAGCAAACAGGCCATCCCAACAGTCAGCAAACAGGCCTGCCCAAGAGCCTTCTTCTGCAGCAAACAGGCCATCTGGTTTATCAAGACATTCCACTGGCTCTGCTACATCAGCTAAACAACCAAATAAGAAAAGATTAAGTGAAACAGGCACCATTTTCAAATATTTCAAAAAGTAATACACAGCACACCATAGAGACTCAATCTACATGTTACATGTTCAGTTCTTTTCAAATATTTCAAAAAGTAATACACAGCACACCATAGAGACTCAATCTACCTGTTACATGTTCAGTTCTGAATAAAAATTGACTTGGTGAAAAATGATGGACTTGATAATTTCTAATAAGAAGTTACGTAATTGATTTTTTTGCGAGTTACATCAGATTCATGCATCAGTGACTTACAAGTGGCAAAATACTTTTCATTGGCAATACTTATCATGTCTTAGTGTCTTTAAGTGTATTATTTATTTTACCAGGTAATAGCATAAATGTTCTAATAATTTATTTATTTTGTAAGACACACTTAGGATTTGATTAATTGTGTAGAATGAAAGCAGAAATTAGTCAGTTAAATTATTGCAGACAGTCATTCCATTTGTGGATGGTAACTTATTACGGACACATACTGGCATACAAAATAGTAAATAAATTGTGATGAAATTAATACACTTTAGTCATTTTTTGCAGTATGATAAGAGTCAAAAAGCACTGTTTTAGGCAAAGGAAAACTGTCCAAATTGCACTCAGAATGCACCAAATTGCTTCGCCGCACAGTCTGTCCACTCACGGAAAATGTTCAGTCAAAACATTTTCAGTTGCTTGCAGCCATGCATTCTGCCATTCGATGGCAGCATTGTGAAGGCTTTTAGCATTTATCAAAAGCCTTTACTTCACCTCCAATTGTCCCAATTTGATGCACACCATTGGCACCAATGCAGAACACACTTGTGACATCATCAGGTTGCACTCTCAGTTTGGTATCCGCCTCTCCAAGGGAGAAAATCATGCTGAGATCACTTTGCTTCCTCTGTTCTGGTGTCGCACGCGTCTCACCGTCAGCCCTTCTACCTCCTGAGGTGGTTTAGGTATACCACAAACTATGACGTTGCTCTTCCTCTTTTATGTTTCATCTCTCTTGTCAAAATACTGTTTTACCTTTTGTTCGACCAGAGCCTCTATATTTCTCTTTTCCAGGACTTTCAGCCTCTGGTTTAAGGATGGCAAGGAGGCCAAGTCCCTCCTATACTGAAGAATATATAGACATTCACTTTCATGATAAGTTGGAATAAACCAGAGGTCACATTGCTTAACCTTCAAATAAATGTTTTATGGGGGGAAAAAAAAAGCTGGGACATTCAAGTAATTGTTTCTGTGCAAAAACCATTGCCATTGCCTGTGCTCACCTTTTGTTCACCACTGGTGGCAGTGCTGCATACAGTAGCAGGCAGCACAGCATAGAAGGAGCCCAGAAGAATAATCTACCTGTTGTTTGGATGGTGGAAATGCCATCCCGTAACTTTCCTTTCCTAACTGGTATGACAGCATTAACAAATTGGGAACCTGATATAAAGTTCAAACTGGTGCATTTATCTGTAATACCACCTATCATTATTGGGCATGTTACTACCACTGTAACTAAACGTTCCTGTGAATGGTCTTGCAAGAGTGTCCCACTGACCTTTGAACTTTATGAATTTGAAGTCACTGAAGGAGCAGTGAAAAATTAAATTTAACTGATTCATAACTATATCTATTACATGAAATCATATTTTGTTTTGTGTCTCTTAACTGTAATTTGTATCAACTATGAGCAGGCCATAGATTTCTAAATCTACTGATTTGACTGGTGCTGATGGGCTGAGAGTTCCTACATTGCCATTGACTTAGTGAGTATGACATAATATTGCCAAGAGGAGGAAAAAAATCTCACAACGTACAATATAAATTCAGAACAAAACAACTCATTCTTGCTGTTAATTGTTGAAGGAGATAACCAGTCATACAACTGCACTTTTTGCTCTGGTGGTCACATACAAGAGTAGAGCTGCAATGACTCGTAGACTGATTATTACCTCCGCCAAGGAGGTTATGTTTTCGGTCGCGTTTGTTTGTTTGTTTGTCTGTTTGTCAGCAGAATAACTCAAAACGTTTTGAACGGATTTTGATGAAATTTTGTGGAGTGGTTGGAAATGACAAGAGGAACAAGTGATTACATTTTAGTGATGATCCGGATCATGATCCGGATCCCGATGCTAACGCATTAGCATGTCTATGGCATTTTCAATGTTAAAAGTTAGCATTAAGCAGTTGCAGCTGTCATCACATTCGGGTGCATTTGTTTTCAAATCAAATTTATTTTTGTTTATATATTAATAATCTATTGATTATTATATACAATTTTAGAGAAAGAGACAAAAGAAATAGATCACTGTGCCAAGGAGGGAATCTCTTTAGGGTCAGTGACCCTATGACCTTGTTTAGAGAAGTGTTTCATAAATGTTAAAACATTCATATATTTGCAGTTTAGTTGAATAATAAATTGAATTTTGTCTCTTATTTGTTTTTGTCTATAAGAACATGCAATATCAATATCAGTGCTCAGATGACAGTAGCTTCTGGGAAAGGTGCAAGTTACAATAAACTGTGATGCCAAGCGCTAAGGATACATGCTATCCAGTCACAGCAGATGAAACTTTTTTTTACTACTGAGCAAACATCATTGTTAGACTTTTTTAGGTTCAGTGATTCCACGGCGTGTAGATGTTATGGCGTCAGTGACCCCATGACCTTGGCGGAGGTTTGCACTCTTTGAGTGCTTCTAGTTTGACAACTATTTTGATAAATTGCTTAATTGTTTTGAGTAATTTTTTTTAAAGTATCAAAATTCTCAGATTTCAACTTCTTAATTGTGAATACTTTCTGGTTAACTGATTTTACGAGTTTCTTTACTCCTATCTGACAGTAAACTGAATATCTCCAGACAAAACAAGACATTTAAAGGCATCGCCTTTGGCTCTGGAAAACACTTATTGATGTTTTCATCACTTTCTGACAATTTAGGGATCTAACAACTAACTGGTAAATTGAGGAAAAAAAGAGAAATTTTTATATGAAAATAATAGTTGCAGCCCTAATCAAAAGGCACACTTGTCCCTCGTGTATTGTCCAACTTCTTTTGTGGAGGTCTCATACACTGGAGGTGACTGTTATCCCTCAAACATTCCGGAACAGATCTGGCACTGCGTAAGTGACAGGTTTTTGTTCTGTCCTCTGTGTCTTCATATCCCCCCTGATTACATAGTGAGTAAAGAGGTCACTGTTGGATCTGTGTTATTTGATGGACCTCCTTTTTTAATGATTTTTCAGATGTTTTTGCATATGAAATAATCAGTTAATGGTCAAAAATAATTGCCAGTTTAATCCACAATGAAAATGTTCAGTTGCATTTTTCGAACTTTGGACTGATCTGAAAACATTCATTTTCATGAAATGCTTCCCGTGCGCAGAGACCCATTTGTGTATCTTTTTGCAAAATGTTCAAAGCATCTCTAGTGTTTTTGCAGTGAGATTGAGTTAATCTCTTTCTGCTATTTGAGTGCCTGTCTGAGTAATCCACAGCACACTAAACTGCTTTCACTTAGGTTGTCGTAGGTCACTTCACCAGTTTTAGCTTTCTTTCATACTGGTTTACTGCTGTGACTAGTTCAGTGGGTCAGTGCTGCGTTTCTCCACAAGTGTTAGCATCACTGCTATACTTCCTGCTGATGATTTTCTCTCGTCGGAGACACAGGTTCTTTGAGTTCATGGCTCATATCTGAGAATGTTGTTTGTGTGGCTGGACTCAGTGGTTGTAATTGAGTTACTGACGCACTGCATTTTGTTTGTGTGGATGCAGGTGTCTCACCCACCACCTTGCTGCACTCAAAGTCGCTGCGCGGCCACAGAGACTGCTTTGAGAAATGCCACCTCATTGCCAACCAGAAGTTATCACGTTCCAAGGTCTCACGAAGTGCCTACGAGGGCATGAAGCTGGCCCTCAGTCAGAAACTGAACCGAATCATCCAGTATGCGCAGAACAAAGACTCCATCTCCTCCAGACGGGGGGGCAAACTTCTCTGTTACAGCCAGCAGAGTGATTGCAAGCTGCTGCCCCAGTCAGACCCCCAGGTGCCCCGATACACGCCCTGCTGGGACAAGGGCAGAGCTATGGAGCAGCCTGATTACGCCATGGGAATGCTGGAGTGCCACACGGAGGAGGAGCTGCAGCTGATGCAGGAGTCCCAGGGTGACGTTTGGACCTGTAATGGCAGGAAAGGTCGGCACAACCGGACTCAATCGTCTAGTGGAGAGCAGATACCATACAGACACCAAGGCCCCAGTAGAGAAGAATGTAAGCATATTTAAGCAATTTTTTCGCATATCTGTGTGGGTGTGTGTGTGTTTTTATTAAAGGGGATGTGAAAGGTTCTTCTGTGCTTCCAGTGAGTGACATTTCAATATTCCCCACACACTAACTTCTTAAAATGCAGCAGGTAACTTGACATGACATGAGGCAAGATGACATGTACTCTGTCTCTTCCTCATCCTTTGATTTGCTATGGTCTTGCCAGAGAAAGTTTCAGGGTTTTTTAAATGTTTTATCACTACTTAAGATACTTATGGCATATGTGGATCCTGCATTAATGCTGAAGAAGTTAAAGGACTTTATCTTAGGTTTTATAAATGACAAGACATTCCATAAATACAGGATTTCTCTGCACGGTTCATCTTTATCTCCCCAGCACTTGATTTACTGTGCTTTCCAGAGTATAAGATGTCCCTGTCAAAAAATTTCACTTGAAGAGCAAAACATATATACACTGCAGTGTAATTCACACCTTTTTTCTGTATTACGAGCGCTTTAATTTGGGATTTTTGTGCATTTCTGTAATATACTTATTATTGGCATTTATTCTTTTATTATTGCAGTTACTGGGAAAGCCCTACGTATGTATGTTATTAATATAATTCAAAACTACACTCAACAAAAATATAAATGCAACACTTTTGGTTTTGCTCCCATTTTGTATGAGATGAACTCAAAGATCTAAAACTTTTTCCACATACACAATATCACCATTTCCCTCAAATATTGTTCACAAACCAGTCTAAATCTGTGATAGTGAGCACTTCTCCTTTGCTGAGATAATCCATCCCACCTCACAGGTGTGCCATATCAAGATGCTGATTAGACACCATGATTAGTGCACAGGTGTGCCTTAGACTGCCCACAATAAAAGGCCACTCTGAAAGGTGCAGTTTTGTTTTATTTGGGGGGGGGATACCAGTCAGTATCTGGTGTGACCACCATCTGCCTCATGCACTGCGACACATCTCCTTTGCATAGAGTTGAAGAGAACACCTCTCCAACGTGCCAAACGCCAGCAAATGTGAGCATTTGCCCACTCAAGTCGGTTACGACGACGAACTGGAGTCAGGTCGAGACCCCAATGAGGACGACGAGCATGCAGATGAGCTTCCCTGAGACGGTTTCTGACAGTTTGTGCAGAAATTCTTTGGTTACGCAAACCGATTGTTTCAGCAGCTGTCCGAGTGGCTGGTCTCAGACGATCTTGGAGGTGAACATGCTGGATGTGGAGGTCCTGGGCTGGTGTGGTTACATGTGGTCTGCGGTTGTGAGGCTGGTTGGATGTACTGCCAAATTCTCTGCAAGGCCTTTGGAGACGGCTTATGGTAGAGAAATGAACATTCGATACACAAGCAACAGCTCTGGTTGACATTCCTGCTGTCAGCATGCCAATTGCACGCTCCCTCAAATCTTGCAACATCCGTGGCATTGTGCTGTGTGATAAAACTGCACCTTTCAGAGTGGCCTTTTATTGTGGGCAGTCTAAGGCACACCTGTGCACTAATCATGGTGTCTAATCAGCATCTTGATATGGCACACCTGTGAGGTGGGATGGATTATCTCAGCAAAGGAGAAGTGCTCACTATCACAGATTTAGAGTGGTTTGTGAACAATATTTGAGGGAAATGGTGATATTGTGTATGTGTAAAAAGTTTTAGATCTTTGAGTTCATCTCATACAAAATGGGAGCAAAACCAAAAGTGTTGGGTTTATATGTTTGTTGAGTATATTTTTTGTATAGAAATTGTACTTGAGTATAAGTGGCACAACCACCTAAACTATTAAAAAACCTGTGGCTTATACTTCAAAAAATAATAATCTTCAAATGTGCATGCATCTATTTTTTTTTTTTTTTAATTGACATTTTTTATAAGTCTGTCAGCAGTATGGGTTGCAGTGGCTACATGTTTTGAGCTTTTAAAACAGGTTAGATCTTTCTGGAAACACATTAACCTATTAGAAAAAGGTTGTAGTAAAAAAAAAAAACAAAGTAAATTCAAGATAAAAAAACAAACAAACTAGCTAACCAAAATAGCTTATATAGCTCCAGCTGGCTTCACAGAATTGATTGCTGCTCTTGTTTTATTATCTGTATTTAATTAATGCCAAAATGAATCTCATATTAATTAATTTCAATTTTTTTTCTCTTCCTTAGTGAGTAAAATGAGTATAGATGAGCTCCATCAGTTGAACGCCCAGCTACTGGTGCAGATTCAAAGTAAGTGTTTTTCATGGATACTCCTTTGAAGAGGTTAAAATATTAGGAAAAACACAACACAGTATTTCTGCCTGAGAAATTTTTAAAATTTAATTGTTTTTTTTATTTGTTTGTTGCTGTCTTTTATGATTGATTTACAGAAATAGTGGATATCCTGGTTGCAGCATCTTAGTTTACAGTTGTTCTAGATCAGTGCTCCAGGCTTTCAATGATTTCCTGAACTCCATTATTAGAAGTATATCTACAACCCCTGGCAAAAATGATGGAATCACCGGCCTCGGAGGATGTTCATTCAGTTATTTAATTTTGTAGAAAAAAAGCAGATCACAGACATGACACAAAACTAAAGTCATTTCAAATGGCAACTTTCTGGCTTTAAGAAACACTATAAGAAATCAAGAAAAAAAGATTGTGGCATTCAGTAACGGTTACTTTTTTAGACCAAGCAGAGGGAAAAAAATATGGAATCACTCAATTCTGAGGAAAAAATGATGGAATCATGAAAAACAAAAGAACGCTCCAACACATCACTAGTATTTTGTTGCACCACCTCTGGCTTTTATAACAGCTTGCAGTCTCTGAGGCATGGACTTAATGAGTGACAAACAGTACTCTTCATCAATCTGGCTCCAACTTTCTCTGATTGCTGTTGCCAGATCAGCTTTGCAGGTTGGAGCCTTGTCATGGACCATTTTCTTCAACTTCCACCAAAGATTTTCAATTGGATTAAGATCCGGACTATTTGCAGGCCATGGCATTGACCCTATGTGTCTTTTTGCAAGGAATGTTTTCACAGTTTTTGCTCTATGGCAAGATGCATTATCATCCCCAAACATCCTTTCAATTGATGGGATAAGAAAAGTGTCCAAAATATCAACATAAACTTGTGCATTTATTGATGATGTAATGACAGCCATCTCCCCAGTGCCTTTACCTGACATGCAGCCCCATATCATCAATGACTGTGGAAATTTACATGTTCTCTTCAGGCAGTCATCTTTATAAATCTCATTGGAACGGCACCAATCAAAAGTTCCAGTATCATCACCTTGCCCAATGCAGATTCATCACTGAATATAACTTTCATCCAGTCATCCACAGTCCACGATTGCTTTTCCTTAGCCCATTGTAACCTTGTTTTTTTTTTGTTTAGGTGTTAATGATGGCTTTCATTTAGCTTTTCTGTATGTAAATCCCATTTCCTTTAGGTAGTTTCTTACAGTTCGGTCACAGACGTTGACTCCAGTTTCCTCCCATTCGTTCCTCATTTGTTTTGTTGTGCATTTTCGATTTTTGAGACATATTGCTTTAAGTTTTCTGTCTTGACGCTTTGATGTCTTCCTTGGTCTACCAGTATGTTTGCCTTTAACAACCTTCCCATGTTGTTTGTATTTGGTCCAGAGTTTAGACACAGCTGACTGTGAACAACCAACATCTTTTGCAACATTGCGTGATGATTTACCCTCTTTTAAGAGTTTGATAATCCTCTCCTTTGTTTCAGTTGACATCTCTCGTGTTAGAGCCATGATTCATGTCAGTCCACTTGGTGCAACAGCTCTCCAAGGTGTGATCACTCCTTTTTAGATGCAGACTAACAAGCAGATCTGATTTGATGCAGGTGTTAGTTTTGGGGATGAAAATTTACAGGGTGATTCCATAATTTATTCCTCAGAATTGAGTGATTCCATATTTTTTTCCTCTGCTTGGTCTAAAAAAAGTAACCGTTACTGACTGCCACAATTTTTTTCCTGATTTCTTATAGTGTTTCTTAAAGCCAGAAAGTTGCCATTTGAAATGACTTAAGTTTTGTGTCATGTCTGTGAGCTGCTTTTTTTCTACAAAATTAAACAACTGAATGAACATCCTCAGAGGCCGGTGATTCCATCATTTTTGCCAGGGGTTGTATATGGTGAAAGTCTTGAACGTATAGATACATTCAACTAGCTTAGCAGTGACATTCATGTCCTTTGAGATCAAGAGACACCTGGGATGTGGTAACAAAGTCATGAGGTCAGTGGACAGAGGTGTTTGGTCATGCTGACTTTGTGGGAGAACAGACTGAGGTCCAAGCATTTTGGGTTCTGGTGCTTCCTGTCAGTACAGTGCATCCAGAAAGTATTCAGTATTTACTTGTTTACCACTTTTTCCACATTTTATGTTCCAGCTTTATTCCAAAATGGAGTAAATTTATTTTCCCCCTCAAAATTCTGCTTACAACACCCCATAATGACAACATGAAAAAGTTTTTTTTTTTTTTTTTTAATCTTTGCATATTTATCAAAAATAAAAGAGTAGGAAATTGCATGTACATATGTATTCACGCTATTTCTTCAATACTTGATGGATCTTTGGCAGCAATTACAGCCTCAAATCTTTTTGAATATGATGCCACAAACGTGGTGCACCTATCTTTGGGTGTTTTTGCCCAATCCTTTTCCATCAGGTTGGATGGGGAGCGTTTGTGCACAGCCATTTTCAGATCTCTCCAGAGATGTTCAATCAGGTCTGGGCTCTGGCTGGGCCACTCAAGGACATTCACAGAGTTGTCCTGAAGCCACTCCTTTGATATCTTGGCTGTGTGTTAAGGGTCATTGTCCTGCTGAAAGATGAACTGTTGCCCCAGTCTGAAGTCAAGAGCGCTGTGGAGCAGGTTTTCATCCAGGATGTCTCTGTATTTTGCTGCATTCATTTTTCCCTCAATCCTGACTAGTCTCCCAATTCCTGCCGCTGAAAAACATCCCCACAGCATGATGCTGCCACCACCATGCTTCACTGTAGAGATGGTGCCTGGTTTCCTCCAAACATGACACCAAAGAGTTCAATCTTTGTCTCATCAGAGCAGAGAATTTTGTTTCTCCTGGTCTGAGAGTCCTTCAGGTGTCTTTTGTCAAACTCCAGGTGGGCTGCCATGTGCCTTTTACTGAGGAGTGGCCTCTGTCTGGCCACTCTACCATATAAGTCTGATTGGTGGATTGCTGCAGAGATGGTTGTCCTTCTGGAAGGTTCTCCTCTCTCCACAGAGGAATGCTGAAGCTCTGACAGAGTGACCATTGGGTTCTTGGTCACCTCCCTGACTAAGGCCCTTCTTCCCTGATCACTCAGTTTAATCTAGAGTGGGGGCAACTAATGAAAAGGCTGTGAATACTTATGTACATTTTTTTTTTCCAGCTACAACATTGTAGACATGTGGCACATTTTTCTGGGTATGATCCAGTGAGCAGATGCCTCAGTGTTGACTGTTGAGAATCCCAGTGGTTGGAGATGGTCAAAGACACACCCACATTTCACGTCGATGTCATCTGCCTAACCCTGGTTGGCATTCAGAACCCAAGATGATTCTGTAGTGTAAACTGTTTTCAACCCATGAGCACAGCTTAGCATCTTATCTTTCCCAGGGACATGACATGTCTAGAGAAGGTGGGGGGACCAAAGAAAAAAATCATTTATGTATTTCCTGTGTGTTGCAATATTTTCTTGATCTTTTTTTGTAAACATCAAGCTACTCCATTTTTGCAATTATTTTGGTGTACTTCAGGTCTGTCACCGGACCACAGCAGTAAAACAACCCTTTCAGCTTTTTCTCCCCCCATGCTGCAGGGCAGCACGGGTTTGAGCATGTGGAGGCATGCACAGGCTTCCTTTTTAAAAAGCTCTACACCAGTTTATTACCCATAATTCTTTTCACTGCATCAGAGAAAAGAATAGACTGTATATTTACTGGACAGACCCTCCTTCACGTCACCCAGAGATTTACTGAAGAGTGGATTGTGGCGCTCCACTAATGCAGCTCTTGGTGTCACCGTGTTGGCAGTACTAACTCTGCCTAAGTCCCACTCAACCCATAAATGGCTGAAGAGGAGTGTAAGCAAGACCCACATAACCTTGGAGGGTTGAACGAAGGTCAAACACTCCATCACCACTACATCATCAAGCTAACAACACCTGCTAATAGTGCTAACATACAAGTTAACACAAAAATTGCACTCAGCGCCATCTAAGAGGTGTCTCTGAGATGGTCCATTCATGCAATTAACTGTGCAACAAGCTTTATTATTGCAGATATTTGTAATAAAATGCTGTAAAAGGTCTTTGCTTGGGGTCTTTGCTAGCAGAGCTCTGGATTAACTCCCTTTTGGAGCGAGCCTTCATAGTCAGGTGGCTTAGCTGAAATTTAGTGCAGATTGGGATAAAAGCATGAAATTTAGCATGAGGCTTCTCTGAGGTGTACTAACTGAATTTAGAAGGGGAGCCATCTCGAGATATGTCTGTGACACAAAACATGGCCGTCATTGTGAATATATAATGAGTGACAGACCAAATTTCACTCTGCATGACGTATTTCCTTAATATGCGAGTGGCACATGAAATCATAGGTTTTTGGGGTCAAGAAATTAATTTTTGTCTGTTATAAACAGATGCAGATGGTCCAGATGCTGCTGAGTCTGGCTGTGATAAAGGCTGCTGTGACTCGTTAAACCTTTAAAGCTCCGGTTGCTCCGATCAGGTCCACTGATTTGATCAGACCTGATCGATCAGGTCATCTGATGAGTGCACTGACATGCAGCGATGAGGCTTTTATTTTGAAGGTTCACAGCGATTATTCAGGTTTGATCAGACCTGATCAATCAGGGTGTCTGATCACACCGACATGCAGCGACGGCGCTTTTATTTTAAGGTCACAGCGCTTATTCAGGTTTGATCAGAGAGAGAGAGACAGACAGACAGACAGAGAGAGCATGAGGGAGAGCGAGAGAGAGACACCAATCTGCTGTTTGTGTTCTGTTTCTGGATTTATGAGTTGAGGTTCGATTCCCTGTTCTGAGCACACACATGTCCATCAGTTCCATCAGCTGTTCTGATCACACAGAGGCGCTGCAGCTCCGTGATCCTGTTCTCCAGCTGATTCACACACTCAGTTTTTGGATGAGTCCAGGAGTGCGTTGTTGCATAGACTTGAATGCAGTAACGCTGTGCTGCGCAGAGCTGCTTAAAACTGTGTGTTTTATTTGTCCAGCGCTCTACGCCTAAGAAAATTAAACGTTTAATTTCTTCCGTCCTACGTGTGTAGCTCTCAACAAACTGCTGCATAGGGAGCAAAAACTCAACATAGAGCTGCTAAACTCGGCGTAGATGACGCAGGTCTATGAATGCGCCAGTGTGAAAGGGCTTTAGATCTCATTCAATAGTGTATGTTGTTTTTGTAGACAGAAATGAAAAAAGTGACATTAACATGCTCATGCGAAACTGTTTATCAACAATGTTTACATACTTTATTTTTGAATAAATATGGTTCTAAAATAATGTTTTGGTGTTAATTTTAATTGCATGACCTCATAACTGCTTAATGGTCTCATATATGGCAGTGTGTCATATATATATATAAAATGAGTATCAGCCATGTTGGATCTTGATCTCTGCAAGGTAAACCATGCCAAATCCAAGAGGGCTACCCTTCTAAAATCTAAACGTAACAAGCCCTGTGCAAATTTTATGCGTTTGTCCACTTTTGCACTATCCTTCCAAATCCACCTGACTATCAAGCCACGATTCATGGAAAGGCAAGATTTTCCATCTCCGCCTTTGTTTCATTCGCCCTATTGACGTTTCAAATCCCGCAAAACCTCAGAGAGGTCGCCGTGCTGCAAGATCTCAGCAACATTGAGACGGTCTGATCACGGTGCACTTTAACCGCTGCAAACAGACACACCATTAACATCGCAACATAAAACTATTTTTGTATTGTGCCTAAAAGTCTCATGAATTTATTCTCTGGGTTTATAGATGTTGTTATTTGTGTTTATTTTATGTAAACATGAGAATCACAGTCTGTCTCTCTGTTATTTTCAGTGGGAGCTGCTGTGAGCTACATTCGCTTCCTGATCATGTCGTTCTGGGGGAAAGTGAAGTTTGCTCTTTAACGTCTTGATTATTGTTCTTTAAATCAAATCAAATCAATTTTATTTATATAGCGCCAAATCACAACAAACAGTTACCCCAAGGCGCTTTATATTGTAAGGCAAAGCCATACAATAATTACGGAAAAACCCCAACGGTCAAAATGACCCCCTGTGAGCAAGCACTTGGCGACAGTGGGAAGGAAAAACTCCCTTTTAACAGGAAGAAACCTCCAGCAGAACCAGACTCAGGGAGGGGCAGTCTTCTGCTGGGACTGGTTGGGGCTGAGGGACAGAACCAGGAAAAAGACATGCTGTGGAAGAGAGCAGAGATCAATCACTAATGATTAAATGCAGAGTGGTGCATACAGAGCAAAAAGAGAAAGAAACACTCAGTGCATCATGGGAACCCCCCAGCAGTCTAAGTCTATAGCAGCATAACTAAGGGATGGTTCAGGGTCACCTGATCCAGACCTAACTATAATCTTTAGCAAAAAGGAAAGTTTTAAGCCTAATCTTAAAAGTAGAGAGGGTGTCTGTCTCCCTGACCCCCTGTGCTTGCTCACAAACGGTCGTTTTGACCGTTGGGGTTTTACATAATTATTGTATGGCCTTGCCTTGCAATATAAAGCGCCTTGGGGCAACTGTTTGCTGTGATTTGGCGCTATATAAAAAAAATTGATTGATTGATTGATTGATCTGAATTGGGAGCTGGTTCCACAGGAGAGGAGCCTGAAAGCTGAAGGCTCTGCCTCCCATTCTACTCTTACAAACCCTAGGAACTACAAGTAAGCCTGCAGTCTGAGAGCGAAGCGCTCTATTGGGGTGATATGGTACTATGAGGTCCCTAAGATAAGATGGGACCTGATTATTCAAAACCTTATAAGTAAGAAGAAGAATTTTAAATTCTATTCTAGAATTAACAGGAAGCCAATGAAGAGAGGCCAATATGGGTGAGATATGCTCTCTCCTTCTAGTCCCTGTCAGTACTCTAGCTGCAGCATTTTGAATTAACTGAAGGCTTTTCAGGGAACTTTTAGGACAACCTGATAATAATGAATTACAATAGTCCAGCCTAGAGGAAATAAATGCATGAATTAGTTTTTCAGCATCACTCTGAGACAAGACCTTTCTAATTTTACAGATATTGCGTAAATGCAAAAAAGCAGTCCTACATATTTGTTTAATATGCGCATTGAATGACATATCCTGATCAAAAATGACTCCAAGATTTCTCACAGTATTACTAGAGGTCAGGGTAATGCCATCCAGAGTAAGGATCTGGTTAGACACCATGTTTCTAAGATTTGTGGGGCCAAGTACAATAACTTCAGTTTTATCTGAGTTTAAAAGCAGGAAATTAGAGGTCATCCATGTCTTTATGTTTGTAAGACAATCCTGCAGTTTAGCTAATTGGTGTGTGTCCTCTGGCTTCATGGATAGATAAAGCTGGGTATCATCTGCGTAACAATGAAAATTTAAGCAATACCGTCTAATAATACTGCCTAAGGGAAACATGTATAAAGTGAATAAAATTGGTCAAAATTTTATGGTCAACAGTATCAAAAGCAGCACTGAGGTCTAACAGAACAAGCACAGAGATGAGTCCACTGTCTGAGGCCATAAGAAGATCATTTGTAACCTTCACTAATGCTGTTTCTGTACTATGATGAATTCTAAAACCTGACGAAACTCTTCAAATAGACCATTCCTCTGCAGATGATCAGTTAGCTGTTTTACAACTACCCTTTCAAGAATTTTTGAGAGAAAAGGAAGGTTGGAGATTGGCCTATAATTAGCTAAGATAGCTGGGTCAAGTGATGGCTTTTTAAGTAATGGTTTAATTACTGCCACCTTAAAAGCCTGTAGTACATAGCCAACTAATAAAGATAGATTGATCATATTTAAGATCGAAGCATTAAATAATGGTAGGGCTTCCTTGAGCAGCCTGGTAGGAATGGGGTCTAATAGACATGTTGATGGTTTGGATGAAGAAACTAATGAAAATAACTCAGACAGAACAATCTGAGAGAAAGAGTCTAACCAAATGCCGGCATCACTGAAAGCAGCCAAAGATAACGATACATCTTTGGGATGGTTATGAGTAATTTTTTCTCTAATAGTTAAAATTTTATTAGCAAACAAAGTCATGAAGTCATTACTAGTTAAAGTTAAAGGAATACTCAGCTCAATAGAGCTCTGACTCTTTGTCAGCCTGGCTACAGTGCTGAAAAGAAACCTGGGGTTGTTCTTATTTTCTTCAGTTAGTGATGAGTAGTAAGATGTCGTAGCTTTACGGAGGGCTTTTTTATAGAGCAACAGACTCTTTTTCCAGGCTAAGTGAAGATCTTCTAAATTAGTGAGACGCCATTTCCTCTCCAACTTACGGGTTATCTGCTTTAAGCTGCGAGTTTGTGAGTTATACCACGGAGTCAGGCACTTCTGATTTAAAGCTCTCTTTTTCAGAGGAGCTACAGCATCCAAAGTTGTCTTCAATGAGGATGTAAAACTATTGACGAGATACTCTATCTCCCTTACAGAGTTTAGGTAGCTACTCTGCACTGTGTTGGTATATGACATTAGAGAACATAAAGAAGGAATCATATCCTTAAACCTAGTTACAGCGCTTTCTGAAAGACTTCTAGTGTAATGAAACTTATTCCCCACTGCTGGGTAGTCCATCAGAGTAAATGTAAATGTTATTAAGAAATGATCAGACAGAAGGGAGTTTTCAGGGAATACTGTTAAGTTTTCAATTTCCATACCATAAGTCAGAACAAGATCCAAGATATGATTAAAGTGGTGGGTGGACTCATTTACATTTTGAGCAAAGCCAATTGAGTCTAATAATAGATTAAATGCAGTGTTGAGGCTGTCATTCTCAGCATCTGTGTGGATGTTAAAATCGCCCACTATAATTATCTTATCTGAGCTAAGCACTAAATCAGACAAAAGGTCTGAAAATTCACAGAGAAACTCACAGTAACGACCAGGTGGACGATAGATAACAACAAATAAAACTGGTTTTTGGGACTTCCAATTTGGATGGACAAGACTAAGAGTCAAGCTTTCAAATGAATTAAAGCTCTGTCTGGGTTTTTCATTAATTAATAAGCTGGAGTGGAAGATTGCTGCTAATCCTCCGCCTCGGCCCATGCTACGAGCGTTCTGGCAGTTAGTGTGACTTGGGGGTGTTGACTCATTTAAACTAACATATTCATCCTGCTGTAACCAGGTTTCTGTAAGGCAGAATAAATCAATATGTTGATCAATTATTATATCATTTACTAACAGGGACTTAGAAGAGAGAGACCTAATGTTTAATAGACCACATTTAACTGTTTTAGTCTGTGGTGCAGTTGAAGGTGCTATATTATTTTTTCTTTTTGAATTTTATGCTTAAATAGATTTTTACTGGTTGTTGGTGGTCTGGGAGCAGACACCGTCTCTACGGGGATGGGGTAATGAGGGGATGGCAGGGGGAGAGAAGCTGCAGAGAGGTGTGTAAGACTACAACTCTGCTTCCTGGTCCCAACCCTGGATAGTCACGGTTTGGAGGATTTAAGAAAATTGGCCAGATTTCTAGAAATGAGAGCTGTTCCATCCAAAGTGGGATGGATGCCGTCTCTCCTAACAAGACCAGGTTTTCCCCAGAAGCTTTGCCAATTATCTCTGAAGCCCACCTCATTTTTTGGACACCACTCAGACAGCCAGCAATTCAAGGAGAACATGTGGCTAAACATGTCACTCCCGGTCCGATTGGGGAGGGGCCCAGAGAAAACTACAGAGTCCAACATTGTTTTACAACACTGTTTGTCCTCTTTGTTCCAGACTAATATTTGTATATATAATATGTCTGAAATTCGGTTTACGTTTATTAAATTCCACGCAGATTAAACGTAACAGACACGGATTATTTGTTAGAATTGTTTTAGAAAGTTTTCAGGGTATCGTGCAGTAGTGTCTTATTAATGTGACGAAAAGCATAAAAAATACATTTTTGTAGTATAATATTGATTTGATCATCATGTGGATTCTCTATGTTGTTTTGACTGCAGTGACTCTCTGGCGCACAAAGGATTATGGGATACGTCAATAGGGCGAATTTGAGACCGCCATAGGTTGGGGCTTGGAGAAAACTGACAGCCTGGACTTTATTGTTGTGGCCAGCCGCGTTAAGTCGGTCATTGCCCGATATGACTCACACTCACTCTATCTGTGAACTCATTTTTTTTTGTTTTGTTTTTTTTTGTGTCACTTTAGGCTGATTGTTTGCTACACATGATTACAACCAAAAGCACCCCAAGCAATGTTTGCATATCAAATACATAAACAAATTTGTCATGTTAAGCTTCTGTCAGATGTGCTGCTGTTCCAGGATGAATTTTCGTCTGTATGTATGTTTGCAGGGTTATTATAAAGCAACTGCTTAAAGAGAGTGTCCACACTGCCAATGAATTAATTATTATTTTTAAATGTACTTATTGTTTTATCTGCAGTTCTTTAGTGTGAACGTTGACAGATTTTCAGTGCTGTCAGTGTTGAGTGGTAAATTGCTCAGTGAATGTGAATGTACATTTATATCCTTGATGAATATGCTTATTTCATATCTATTTTTTAATGGTGATGGGTATCTAGATTTTGTAATCTGTTATATGAGAAGCATGCTTTTTTTGGTCACATTTCCCTTTCAGTAATCAGTATTTTTTATTTCTGTGTGTTTTTCCTCATAGAGGTCTTTGAGGAGCTGACTGTTGCAGTACAAGAGAAAGACTCTTTAGCGTCAGAGCTGCACGTGCGCCACGTTGCCATTGAGCAGCTTTTCAAGAACTGCGCTAAGCTGCCGTGGCTGCACATTAGCCGTGCTAGTGTTAAAACCAACAGCAGGAACAGCAGCCCTATGGAGTGACGCGCTGACAGAGTGGGAGGCAGCAAGGCCAGGCGTCTAGGAAGAAGGTGACAAACACTGACCACACTGGCTGCAGTGGCTGAGACAGTTGTGTTTTCAATGACCTACGACACTGCAGTGATGTGGAGCTCTTAGCTTTGCATTAGAGATGTGTTGAAGGCTGAGATCGTGTGGTTGAGGTGATATTTAACGAGCATTTGCTATTGAAATCAAATGACTTGTGAGATGGGCTGGAGGCTGAGTTTTGTGCCTCTGTTTTATAACAAGGACTTCCTCTGGAATTGATCAGTCTGTGTCAAATACACCACAGATGGGGTCCTCTGGATCTTCCTGATGCAACATGAGGAAGTGTTTTTGCTGGACATGCTGCCTATATACAAACAATTTTATTCTTGAAATATATCTATTCAGATGTGTAATGCAAGTTGAAAGGGGTTTGTTTGCCTCCTTCTTTTCCCCTTGATGTTTTTCTTTAGTTTTACTGTCATTTTTATGTGTAGATTCAAATGTGGGTTTTTTCTTCTCCTTTGTTCGTGTAGCTTATGGTTTTCTGTAGAGAATTATTCTCTATGTGAAGCTGCAACATTTTATCTTATGTCTGTGGTAAACACTTGATGCAGGTGGTGTCAGGTCAGACTCTGGTGTCTTAGGTCCAATTCTGTCCATCTGTAGCACACGGCCTAACAAGCACAGTGCAAGCGTCAATCTTTCCACAAAGTAAGGTGCAGTGTTAGTTCATGTTACGCCCAACACGCTCCCATTTTTATCGAAGAGAATGTCTTGGTAATTAGCACTATTGCCTCACAGCAAGAAGGTTTTGGGTTCCAATTAGTCTTGGTCCTGGTTATACAAAAGGGTTGCATTTATTCATTCATTTTCTGAACCTGCCGATTCCAGTTAACGGTCACGGGGCTGGAGCTTATCCCAGCAGTCATTGGGTGAAAGGTGGAGTACACCTTGGAAAGGCTGCCAGTGTATGGCCCAGCCAGCACATGGTGACAGACAAGCTCATTCACACTCGCAGTCAGTTTTAGAGTTTACAATCACACCTGCTAACTTCGTCTGCATTTTTTGTACCAGACATACATTTTTACATTGATGAAGTATACAAAAAAAAAAGAACAAAGCTCCAGCAAATTATTGACCACTTGTGCTATGCCTGCCGAAAAGCAAAAGTAGAAGACTCCAACCAATCACGGCGCCATATTTTATCCCCACAGCTAGTGTGCCAGCAAGCCATGTCCAGCAGAGACCGCTAGCAGTGGCAGCTAGCTGTTGTGGACCAGATGTGTGTTCTTTCTGAGCATTTATTTCAAACATCTGAGATAATAAAGCTTGTTTTTCAGTTAATTGTACTAATGGACCATTTAAGAAGACTGTGATCCAGTATTGCTGGTGAGCGAGCATTTTGTTAATTAATTTGTATAATCGTACCGTTAGCACTGTTAGCAGGTATTAGTAGCTTGTTGATGTTAGCGCCACTGTTACTGAGGCAGTAAGCTGGTCATAATTTTTAATACCGCAGCCATGAAAGCCACCACCCTTAATAGAACACCCAAACACACCTTATGCTGTTAGCTTTAGCTTGTTTGTTGCCTCACAGCAAGAAGGTCCAAGGTTTCTTCTGAGCTGGTTCTTTCTGTGTGGAGTTTGCATGTTCACCCAGTTTTTGCGTGGGTTCACTCTGGGTGTTCCGGCTTTCTTCCACTTCAAAACCGAAATGAAGGAGGGTCTTAGAAAAGCCAAGTCTCCCCCTTACGAGGCTTCAGAATGTAAGTGCAACTAAAACATGAACTCTTTTAGTGTTAGTGAAGTAAGACTTGGTGAAACAAACTGAACATCCTAGAAGTAAGACAGAAAGTGTAAAAATGATGAAAGAATCATCTGGGTTTTTTTAAGATGTAAAACTTATGTAATTTATTTTGTTGAAAGTAGTTTATGTGAATTTCACATCAGTTTACTTTATATTAAGCTACTGCAAACAGCTTACTTCATTTTCAGGTGCACTCTGAGTCAGAAATGAGGTTTTCCTTCAGGGTCACACTTATAGTCACAATTTCATTCTGTAAACCTGTTTTGACAGGGTTTTGCCAGCGCTACTGTAAGCGGTTAAGGTACATGGTTAAGGTAGACAGGTTTCTGACTATAAATTGGCTATTAAATATGCATTATTATTATGTTTTTCAACCACACACCCAATTCAACTAACTTGCATGGCTTTGGATGTGGTAGGAAGCTGATGCATTGAGAGGGAACCCACACAAACATGAGGAGAACATGCAAACTCCACACAGAAAAGTCCAGCTCAAATTCAAACCCAGGACTTCTTGCTGTGAGGCATCAGGGCCAACCACTGTGGTGCCATGCTGCCCCAGTCATATTCAGTCCCTTAATTGAAAACTAGGTGCGCTTAGGGCGTGACTTGAATTACACCAATCAAATTAGCTTTTAAAAGCGGGTACATTTGAGACTGATGTGTTGCAGGTTAGATGGTGGGCTGAAGTGAGAGGTTTTCTGGCAAGGTAAAAAGATCTAAGTATGTGTAAAATGACAAATCCTGTGAATGGCTTGTATACGAGAGAAGCCAGCATCGGGTGAAGCAGCGACATCCCTTGTTTGTGCAACACCTCCTCTGTATCTGTCTCCATCTATCTGATCTCATGCTTATCAGATGCAGAAAGCCAAATATTCAGTATCTGAATATTGGCATTTTATTGAATATTGATCTCTTCAGCAATCATTTTTTGCTGCCTCATTTTAGCAGTGCACTTACACTGCACCTGACCACACCCCATTTTAACACCAACACACCTGGGGTGTGCAGATGAGTGCAAGTACATTTAAAATAATAGTACTGATTGTGAGCTATCGCAGGGAGCTTGATCAATTCTTAGATGTATCACAATGTGAACGTGGATGATTCTGATTAATCAAATGTCAATTGATTTGCCATACAGCTTCATTACGTCGCCTCTCTTTATAAAAGCTGGAGGAGACTGTGCGTGGTGCAGGTGTTACGTTTCGCCCCTTGAAGAAACAGAAAACCCACATGTTTTTTGATTCCATAAAGACACACCACAGGACCAGAAGCAGTAACAAGTTCTTCCTACATCTGAACACAGTTTTTAACTTAAAAATCTGAAAAACTAACAAATCACGTATGGGATGAAGCGCTTGTTTGCACCACAAAATAAAATCTCTTCTATTATCCTTATCCCCAGTAAGCATGTTAAAGGCTCAGCTAACGGCTACGATGAAAGCAGACACATTATGTTGTTTCGTGAAGGGCTAAGAATTATCCACATAGATTATTTGCTGAGTATCATGGCTGATCACCAAAAATCAGCTCCTCTACTTTTTCACTTTAATGTGTGTTGTTGCACATCATGGTGGAGTGCACATGTGTGCAATTTGTCCTGCTGAATCCAGAGTGTAGTTAGAAGGAAAACACACATGCACAAGATGAGAACAGATGCCAAATGCCATGTTTTCTGTAGTTTAAAGTATCAGCAAATCAGCAGTGTCACAAAGTGCATTAATGCAGCACAGCCAGTGTGCATGCACATCGTGACGAGGTGCACATTAAGGCAGGAAGAAGCTGCAGATGTGAGCGTGACTTTTAGTTATTTTTTTGGCTGGAATGGTAATAATCCAAACAGGGAGTCAGTCTGAACCCACACTTACACAGGTGCTGTTAGCAAGGGAGCTGGGGGTTATAGAATTTAGAATCGGTGTGTAAGAGCCACATGGGTGCAAATATGGCTGAGCTATTAAAGAATATATTGAAATCCATTCATTATGGATTTTTTAAATTTAATTTATATAGCACCAAATCACAACAAAGTTGCCTCAAGGTGCTTCACACTAGTAAGAACAAAAGAACAAGAAGAGAACAATCTCATGAAGAAGAACAAAAGAAATACTAAGGTGATCGCCGGCCACTAGCCCTAAGTTTCACTAACAGACCCAGAATTTAGATAAAGTTGAGGCCGCAGCACACTCTGTTTACTGATAAAATGAATTTAAAAGAGCAAAAAGCATACAACCCCTGGCAAAAATTATGGAATCACCGGCCTCGGAGGATGTTCATTCAGTTGTTTAATTTTGTAGAAAAAAAAGCCTGTAGAAAAAATTGTGGCAGTCAGTAACGGTTACTTTTTTAGACCAAGCAGAGGGAAAAAAATATGGAATCACTCAATTCTGAGGAATAAAATTAAGGAATCATGAAAAACAAAAGAACGCTCCAACACATCACTAGTATTTTGTTCTACCACCTCTGGCTTTTATAACAGCTTGCAGTCTCTGAGGCATGGACTTAATGAGTGACAAACAGTACTCTTCATCAATCTGGCTCCAACTTTCTCTGATTGCTGTTGCCAGATCAGCTTTGCAGGTTGGAGCCTTGTCATGGACCATTTTCTTCAACTTCCACCAAAGATTTTCAATTGGATTAAGATCTGGACTATTTGCAGGCCATGACATTGACCCTATGTGTCTTTTTGCAAGGAATGTTTTCACAGTTTTTGCTCTATGGCAAGATGCATTATCATCTTGAAAAATGATTTCATCATCCCCAAACATCCTTTCAATTGATGGGATAAGAAAAGTGTCCAAAATATCAACGTAAACTTGTGCATTTATTGATGATGCAATGACAGCCATCTCCCCAGTGCCTTTACCTGACATGCAGCCCCATATCATCAATGACTGTGGACATTTACATGTTCTCTTCAGGCAGTCATCTTTATAAATCTCATTGGAACGGCACCAATCAAAAGTTCCAGCATCATCACCTTGCCCAATGCAGATTCGAGATTCATCACTGAATATGACTTTCATCCAGTCATCCACAGTCCACGATTGCTTTTCCTTAGCCCATTGTAACCTTGTTTTTTTTCTGTTTAGGTGTTAATGATGGCTTTCGTTTAGCTTTTCTGTATGTAAATCCCATTTCCTTTAGGCGGTTTCTTACATTTCGGTCACAGACGTTGACTCCAGTTTCCTCCCATTCGTTCCTCATTTGTTTTGTTGTGCATTTTCGATTTTTGAGACATATTGCTTTAAGTTTTCTGTCTTGACGCTTTGATGTCTTCCTTGGTCTACCAGTATGTTTGCCTTTAACAACCTTCCCATGTTGTTTGTATTTGGTCCAGAGTTTAGACACAGCTGACTGTGAACAACCAACATCTTTTGCAACATTGCGTGATGATTTACCCTCTTTTAAGAGTTTGATAATCCTCTCCTTTGTTTCAGTTGACATCTCTCGTGTTGGAGCCATGATTCATGTCAGTCCACTTGGTGCAACAGCTCTCCAATGTGTGTTCACTCCTTTTTAGATGCAGACTAACGAGCAGATCTGATTTGATGCAGGTGTTAGTTTTGTGGATGAAAATTTACAGTGTGATTCCATAATTTATTCCTCAGCCATATTTTTTTCCCTCTGCTTGGTCTAAAAAAGTAACCGTTACTGACTGCCACAGTTTTTTTTTCTTGATTTCTTATAGTGTTTCTTAAAGCCAGAAAGTTGCCATTTCAAATGACTTTAGTTTTGTGTCATGTCTGTGATCTGCTTTTTTTCTACAAAATTAAACAACTGAATGAACATCCTCTGAGGCCGGTGATTCCATAATTATTGCCATGGGTTGTAGTAACATACTATGCCAGTATGCTGCCATACAAAAGGAAAAATAAGTGTCTTAAGTCTGGACTTGAAAGTCTCTGCAGAATCTGACTGTTGACGCAGGGAGATCATTCCACAGAACAGGGGCACAATAAGAGAAAGCTCTGTGACCCACAGACTTCTTATTCACCTTAGGGACACAGAGTAGTCCTGCATCCTGAGAACGCAAAGCCCGGGCCGGTACGTAAGGTTTAATTAGGTCAGCTAAGTAAGGAGGTGCCAGTCCATGAACAATTTTATAGACTAGTAAAAAGCCATTGAAGAGACGCCAAAATGGGTGTAATGTGGTCAAACATTCTGCTTCCTGTCAAAAGTCTGTCAGCAGCATTTTGAACCAGTTGGAGAGCCCTAATGCTGGACTGCTGTGACCCAGAAAATAGAACATTGCAGTAGTCCAGTCTAGAAGAGATAAACACATGAATCAGGGTCTCAGCATCAGCCATAGACAGGATAGGATCATTACAAATACATTGTTTTGAAAAGTACCAAGTAGTCATACAGTGGGGAAAAAAGAAATTTTGTATAGGAATAAGAAGATTCAAGATGCATAAAGTTGTTTTATAATCGAATAACAGTCGTGAGGTGCCTAAAGATTCCCACCTCATGTGATCTAGTAATGACACTTGCATTGCTTTGATTTGTGCCATTTGTAAGATAGGGCCCTTTGTATTTGGAGGCTTTTGTACTGTAGAATAAAAGCAGTTTATGCTTTTTGTTTTGTTTGTTTTTAGTTTTCTTTCACCCTGGCCAAGTTTTTAAAATGGTGGCTTTAAAAATAACACCCATCTATCACTCACACACATTCTTCTTAGCTACAAATTTTAGAACATCTCAAGCAAATGGGTCAAACAGAACATTTCAATGAACAAAAACTGATGGAGCCTGAAATTATACTTTCTTCCAAAGTTCTTAAAGTAAGAAAATCGGAGACTTCATACAAGAATTGTGGCTTTAATAAGATCATATTGTATTGAAGTTGGATGGAGTTCAGCCTGGACTTTATCGTCACTATAATGTAGTTGCACTGACTTAATTACTGTATAACAAAAAATGACTTAAGTTGGCTGCTGGTATACAAACAAAAGTTTTAAAAAATCAGCTCTTGATTGCTCCGATGTTTAGTTTTATGTTTTTTATTCAATCTTGGGGTTTATTTTCTATTAATGGGTCTTAATTTATGCATATTAAGTGGAATTTAGTCCAAAGCTTTCTTTCTTATAGCCGTCAGTTGTATTTGTGGATGTACACTGAAGGAACAGTATTACAAAAGGGGTTAAAAAAAAGGTAGTTTGGCATTTATTCATCATACCAAAGTTTTATTTGTTCTGTATTTCACACCAAAACATGTAATACCAAACATGATTTAATATGTGGCTCAGTGAGAAGTTGTTTGTTTTATTTATTTACTTTTTATGATTTATTGTCATGTCTGAGCAGTGTCAGCTTTATATTTATTATTTGCATTTTTCATATTCAGTGTTCAGATTCTTTGCTCACCCGTTGTTTGTGTGCGAGTGAAAATAATGTTGCAGCAATAAAAGAAGGGGTGGTTTTATCTGCTGTATCTCTGGAGCCCCCTGGTGGCGACACCGAAACATGGCAAGAAAAATTACAACCTTTGAAGTCTGTGGATTTGGATATTTTATTCAGGAACCCTATGCAAGAAGAATGAAATCTGAAGCCTTACAAATAGAAAATGTCTAAAGTAACATTGGTTATCTGAGTTTTATCTGAAATGATGTCAGTGTAAGAAGCAGGAGAAAAAGCTAAAAAAAAAAGCAAAACATTCAGACAAGTTGTGGAAAAACTCTGCACATATTCTCTTTGAAAGAGAAAATAAACTGTATTTGACCCTTACAGGGTTTCACATTAAATGGTATTTCAATTTCTTTCTTTCTTTTTTTTCCTTTATTTTTTTTGGCATGTGTATGAAATATGTGCCACTGTTTTTATTACTGACATATTCTGGTCCTAAATGGAAACTTTTGTTCAATATTGACTTGTGTTGTGAGTGTGAAGAATGCTGTGTTCTTTATGCTGTGGAAACATAGAACATATGAGGCTGTCTCTCTCTCTTTTGTGTTTTTGCAGTCATGTTTTATCAGTGTTGCTGCACAATGATCATTTGATTTGTTATACTGTTGATTTCTCATTTTGAACAGAACTACTTTTGTGCTTTATTTCTAGTTATGTGTTTTGTGAACTTTTCACACAATGTGTAATTTGTGCTTCAGTGACAGTTTGTATTTTTCTTATGATTTGTGAAGTAGTTCAATAAAATGAATTATTTTTGCCTTTATCTTTGACTATAATGTTTGTGGTCCACCCCAGTTAATTTTGTATCTGACTGTAGTTGTATGTTGATCCTATTGCCGTCATTAAGTCAAAAATTTATATTGATTTATAGAAATGTTATATATAAATTTCACATCATTAAGGAGGATAATTATTTCAGAAACAAACACTAAAGTCAGATTCACCTGCAGTATTTTAAGTGCAAAAATACTGCAGGTAATGTGGAAATACATACAGATTTTAACAACTAAAAACATAATATATTAGTTGATAATTAACAATGCAAAGATTATTTGATGATTATTTTATGAACAGCAGAATTCATAAAACTGTCAACATAATTTTTTTTATTTTTTTTTTGGTCATTTGGCCTGCATAGTTTGGACTTCTGTTGATTAATCAGAGAAAACTGGTTGCTTTGGGTTGTGGATAGAGTGCCTTTACACTCGCTGGCCATTTTATTAGGGACACCTGTTTAATTGCTTGTTAACACAAATGGCTAATCAGCTAATGACAGCAACTCAATGCATTTCGGCATCGAGACGTGATGAATACGACTTGCTGAAGTTCAAACTGAATGAACAGCAGTTGTGTGACCAAAAATGCATTGCTGGTGTCAGAGGAGAATGGGCAGATTGTGAGATGCTATCCTGTCAATATAGACCAACATCTCTGAGGAATGTTTCCAACACTTTGATGAATCTATGCCATGAAGAATTAAGGCAGTTCTGAAGGGAAAAGGGGTTCCAACCTGTTGCTAGCAAGCTGTACCTAATAAATTGGCCAGTGCTTGATCATGGTAAATGGTTTGGCGCCATCTTCTGGTTTAAACCTGATACTCAAAGAAATAGCAACATTTTTACTATTTTAATTATCGTGGGAATTTGCTTGTATGTCACAGTGTTGCATTCATATATTCTGCAGGAATTGTTCATTTCTCTTGTATTTAATTTAATGCATTGTGCCGCTCAACAAGAAGGTTGTTGGTTTGAGGCCACCCTTACCCAATTCTGCTTGTAAATCCAGTGCATCACTGCCAGTGTTAAAATAGTAATAATACTCCATGCATATCACCTGAAAACAAGTAAATACGTACAAATATGCAAACAAATTGTTTTATCAAATGACACTTGAAAATGTTTTTTTGGGGGGGAGCAAGGCAGGGGACTGAAAATAAAAATAAGCTAACTTTTTCAAGAGTCATGTATTCAGTGAATGAAAGTAAAATGTGATAAATGGCTCAACTTGATGGGGGAGCTCATCTCGACAGAACACTGGCTTTTGGCATAGGCCATGTAGGCGGTCGCCTAGGGCGCCACCTGCTGGAGGGGTGCTGCTGCAAGCCATCCATTTCATTTTTTCTTCCGCTTTATCCGGAGTCGGGTCGTGGGGGCAGCAGCTCAAGCAAAGCCGCCCAGACCTCCCGATCCACACACACCTCCCCCAGCTCCTCCGGGGGGAACCCCAAGGCGTTCCCAAGCCAGCCAAGAGATGTAGTCCCTCCAGCGTGTCCTGGGTCTTCCCCAGGGCCTCCTCCCAATGGGACGTGCCCGGAACACGTCTCCAGAGAGGCGTCCAGGGGGCATCTGGAAAAGATGCCCGAACCACCTCAACTGATTCCTTTCGACGTGGAGGAGCAGCGGCTCGACTCCTCCCAAGTGACCGAGCTCCTCACCCTATCTCTAAGGGAGCACCCAGCCACCCTGCGTAGGAAACTCATCTCGGCCGCTTGTACTCGCGATCTCGTTCTTTCAGTCATGAGCCAAATCTCATGACCATAGGTGAGGATCGGAACGTAGATCAATCAGTAAATCGAGAGCTTTGCCCCTCAAGAAAAAATTAAAACCATACAGCTCTCAACATTAACATTTGTCTGGGACAAGTAAAAAAGTGTGGTTGGACAACACAGATCACCTTGCCTGAATCAGACAAGTCCAATTTTTCATTCTAAAGTGGTCAAATCATTTATTTGTTTATTTATGTCATTTCAGGGCTTTCCCAACAGCACTTTCACACAACAGCTGCATTAATAAAACCACTGTGTGACCTCTTGATGAAGAGATTAAAGCTCTGATCAAAGCCGATGAAAATCCATCCAATAAAGGTGTTTTTGATGAATCAGTTGATTCACTTGCATGTCCTTTCTCTTCAGGGGTTCGACACACAGCGCTGTCTTCTTTTTTAAAATTCACGAACACACTGCTTCACTTTAAATATGCAACAAATTTATTTAAGATAATCTGTCTCATTGTTTGAGATCATGGAAAAAAAAGTCCAATTTTGGTCTCATCACTCCATATGGCTTTGTTCTCTGTGCTGTCTGGCATCTTGTAAGCGGGATACTTTGTCACATTTGTGTAGTAATGGCTTTCTTCAGGTGACTCGACCATGCAGCTCATTTTTCTTCAAGTGCCTCCTTATTGTGCATATTGAAACAGCCACACCACTTTTTTTTTCTCCAGAGAGTCCTGTATTTCAGCTGGAGTTATTTGTGGGTTTTTCTTTGCGTCCCAAATAATTTTCCAGGTAGTTGCTGCTGAAATTTTTGTTGGTCTACTTGACTGGTTTGGTTCCAACAGAATCCCTCATTGTCCACTTCTTAATTAGTTTGAACACTACTGATTGGCATTGTCAGTCCGTTGGATATGTTTTTATATCCCTTTCCTGTTTTATACAGTTCAATTACTTTTCTTTGACAACTCTTATTTTCCCTGTGACTCAGTGCAGCACTGGATGAAAGATGCAAGGGTCTGTCAGGAGCCCAGAAACTCACTGACCTTTTATACACACACAGTGCTTGCAAGAAAACTGATCACGGGTGAGAATGATTACCTTTAGTAGCAATTCAACGCAGTCTGTCAACTTGTTTTTATGTTATCGGGCCAAAATTACCAGGGTATGTAAACTTTTGATTAGGGTCATTTGGGTAGTTTCTGTTGTCATTATGATTTTAAAACGAGTGAATGCAGTTGTTTGACATTAAATGGCTTCACACAACCACTAACCATGAGTGAAAAAAGTTTTGTGTTATTCATATTTCTGAAAAATGGACAAAAAATGATCTGCCAGTGTATGTAAACTTATGTGCACAATTGTATTTTCTATACCCACTTACTCCAATTAAGGGTCATGGGGGGAGCTGGAGCCTATCCCAGCAGTAATGGGGCATGAGAGAGGGGAAATCGTACTCAAATAGAGAGATTTGACATTACGTCACTATTCATAGCGGAGCTGCATGGCACCACGACAGACCCCCATGCGCTGCTGTTATAAGGTAGACAGTTGAAGTAGTAGACCGGGTTTGGGTCAGATTTTAGTGCTACATTATAGTTTTATGTTGTCTTGTTTGCACATTCTGCTTCTATAAGGCCCGTTGTTACAATGTATTCACTGACCATACTACCATTTCCATTTGTGTTGAAAAATATTTGCTGTCACTGGGACTGACTGAGTTGAACCTGCACTGCAACTTTTGTATTTTGTTTTTAGCCAAGGCCATCAAATACGGCCATCAGGTATTGCAAAGGCTTTGCGTCTGTCTGTCCGTCTGTTTGTGCTCAGCATAAGTCCAGTCCTATTGCTGCCAGAGTCTTCAAATTCACAGGGAACATTCTTGGGACACAGACCTTGGAAAAGTTCAAAGATGGCAAACCTTAACCTGTGTTAAGATGTATTTTAAGAGGTTAAAATGTCACATTCTGTTTCATTCTGTTTCCTTTTTTTTTTTTTTTTTGAGGGGTGGGGTTGACAGCCAATCAGAGTAGTGCGGCACAGTGACGTCAGTGGCTGGTCTAGCTAGCTGCAAATTCTGTTTCATTTGTGTGTAAATATAACTTCTTTGTCATATATTATGTAAAATCTAGCAAGAAGTAAACACTTCTAAAACAGACAATGCTGTTTTTGTAACCTTGTAACACCTCTAGAGTGATTTACAAGACACTTCGCTGACGTTGGCATGCACGCTAACTTCTGTTAAAGCTAACTTCCACGCTTGTCAAAAGCTCAAATGTAAATATTGTTTATGATTGATTGATTGATATATAGACAAATAGAGGGGATTTATTGAACATGTACAAATTGTACGCAAGACAATAGGCTCTTAATAATTACTGTGTATATATATATATATATATATATATATATTAGGAGAGTTGATGGTCTAGTGGTTAAGCGTTGGGCTTGAGACCAGAGAATCCTTGGTTCAAATCCCAGCCTGGCCTCAAAATCATTCATGGCCCTTGGGCAAGGTCCTTAATCCCTTAGTTGCTCCCGGTGTGTAGTGAGCGCCTTGTATGGCAGCACCCTGACATCGGGGTGAATGTGAGGCATTGATGTGTAAAGCGCTTGGAGCGTCTGATGCAGATAGAAAAGCGCTAAATAAATGCAGTCCATTTACTATCTGTACATACATACTTTGCACTGGGATACCAATTAAATGATTGCAAGTTATAATGAAGACAATGCTCATACGGCGGAGGGTATTTTAGCATTGCATTATATTTATACTAGCTGGGGTACCCGGCGCTGCCCGGGTTAACCTGTTTTAGACATAAGCCAAATGCTAATCATTTTAATCAAAACAATTGCCCAACATTTGTTTTCGTAATGCTGATGTCTTATAAATATAATAGTTAATGGGCTAAAGTTTGTCCAGCAGAACTATAAGGACTTCAAACACATTTGAAGTCCTTCATGCAGACTTTGTTTTGCAATCAAATTTATAACAAAATTACACACAAAAGGTAGGTAACAGTAAATGTAAATATCAATGAATCAAAATTGAGGTAGTGGTGTATTTCACTGTTTTTACATTGCAATTTTACAAACATAAAATGAATGTATTCAGACAGGAAGGCAAACTGGGTTGTACAGGACAGTCAGGTGCTTAACAGTTGAGAACATAAAGTAGCTGAAGAAAGGGATTAAATAAACAGAGATGGCCAACACATATACAGGGCTGGAAATTTGAATCTGCCTGGTCATACTCACAGCCAGCTATTTTGGGGGTAATTTTCAGTTCAACTTTTAAAAAAAATGGTACCAGTTTGTTCCCCATGTCATGAGGAGTCAGAATATATATAGTTTTTAGGGCTACATATTATAGTTTGGGAGTTTATCGCACATGGTACAACACTGTGTGGTCTTACATAAATGGCTATTTTGGGGGTAATTTTCAGTTCAACTTTTTAAAAAAATGGTACCAGTTTGTTCCCCATGTCATGAGGATTCAGAATATATATAGTTTTTAGGGCTACATATTATAGTTTGGGAGTTTATCCCGGACAGACAGACAAACAGACGTAGCCCTTTATGTATATAGATTCTTTAGCACTGTTTTGTATTGTTTGATTATAGCACCTTTTTATTATTTATACTGTGGCAGCTGTCAGGACTTTCTAAATATTTGTACAAAACCTGAAGAAGAACTCTGCTTTTATTTATATTTCATTTAATTATTTTTCATTGTTATTTATGTTATTTTGGTGTGTTTGATCAACAATTAAACCGTTAAGGTCTGTTGTCCGTTGATGTTTGGGATGTTGTGTGTGAGCAGAGTGGGGGAGGCGCACAATCCTAAGGCGCCAAAATAGCTAGAGGCGGTGTTGGTGACCGAACGGTCTCCCCTAAAAATCGGTCCGCCCTGCCTTCACTGCGCATGCGTCATTTCTGTGTGTCAGCCGCGGTTCACTGTTTATCACCTCGTTTCTGCTTAAAACTGCCTCCAGTCATCATCTCTGTCAGCGACAGATAGCTGAAGCTTTTGTACAACAATCATTTCCACATAAATTCAGCATTATTTCATCAGAAAAGACAGAGGAAGCGATTAGCATGACGCAGCTACACGAGCTGCTAGCTGTTGCGATCACTGCGCCTATGTCATTTCAAAGCGTCATGATTATCGCCTCATTTCTGCTTAAAACTGACTTTAGAATCCTTTAAGAGGTTTAACCTTTATCATCTGATGGTTAATAATCACTTTAATAGATTTGTTCACTTTGGGTGAAGAGAGTCTGTGTCAGATGAGCTGCTGAGCTCTGCAATGACGCATGCGCGGTGGCGAACCGATTTTTTTTTGGGGGGGGGACGTAGAATTTGAAACAGTGGTTAATTTTTTTTCTTCCCTTCCCTGGGCAGTCTACATACTTTTTTTTGATGATTAGTCTTTAAAATCAGAATATTGATGTTTTAATTTAATTTTTGCTGAAGACTTTTTAATAAATGTTTGACAGTAATCATTATGAGGTCTACACTGCCAGGTAGAAGTTTTTTTTCAGTTTTATTATCTAGTTTAAAACAGAAAACAAATTTTAAAAAGTATTTCAGGTAGTAACATTGCTCATGACATTTTTAAGAGTACCTAAACTGTTACATTTCAATAGTAACCTTCAGTGACAAAACTATGTATACTAGAATGCACTTTGCGCATCACACCAGCAGAGGGCGCTGGCGGCTCTTGATTTGGAAAACCGTGTGTCACGTGACGGCTGCCGCTCCGCTGTGCACCTGCAGAGAGGAGGAGGAGAAGAGGGAGGAGGAGAAGAGGGAGGAGGAGGAGAAGAGGGAGGAGGTGGAGGAGGAGGAGAAGAGGGAGGAGGTGGAGGTGGAGGTGGAGGGGAAGAGTTTCGATGCTTTGGTCGAGCCGCTACGTTTCACTCCAATTCGGCTCAAGTTTTTCGGGCGAGTTTCACAGAAAATAGTTGGAATAAGCGACATAAGAATGGAACCTTCGACAGTCCGGCTGTGCTTCGGGGTCTTGAGCCTGTTTCTCGGTAAGTTTTTACAGCCTGAAACACTTAAATTTCGGCATGTTTCAGCAGAGCGCAGCGAGAGGTCGTTCTCTCTGCCAAGATAAATAATTCTGCTAACTTTAGCTGACGTTTTCTTCACTTGAAGTTAGTCTGACTGATATAAATCCAGCTATACTTTCAAATTACCCTGTGATGGTCATCGTGGTTAGCATACGAGAGACCAACGTCCGGCTAATTTATGGAGGAGTTCATTAAAAAAAAACTGTCATTATGTATGAAATTTACAATAAATAATAAAAAACCTGTAAACCCGATGAGAGTTTGTTCCACCTTAACCGGTTAGCCGTTCTGAGACTTTACGTTTACTAGCTACTGTTGGTGGTTATGGTGTATTTTCTATTTTTATTATTGTTTCATAGTATTTCTGATTTCCGATGTGCTTATTTTCGTGTGATGTTTTTTTTATTTTTTATGGACTGGTAGTTAATAAGTTGATCCTTTTTTGTTAAACCCGTGGTTTCAAAGTCTGCATTTTGGCAGCTGTCTGTTGTAATAATATCCAGACTGTCATCATCTGATCCACCTGACAGCTTTATTTATGTTGGTGTCATTTATTAAGCCTTTATTTTGCCCCGTTGCCCTCATTACCATTTTCTTTCTCTTCTCCCCCCCCCACTGTGTCTCACAATTGAGCGGTTCAGGTTTCGGTGTCTTGCTCAAGGACACTTCATCCTGGAGTCTGTGATTAAACCTGTCGGTGCTTCAGTTTGTGGAAGGCTGTTGTTTGTTTACACATTGGGCAGATAATATTGTGACGTTCAAAAGCTTTGGTCAGAATTAAGGGTGTAGCCAGTGGGATGTAGGGCAGGGGGTCTGTGATGCCCCCCTCACCCCCAAACCATGATAATGGAGGCAAACCAGCATTATTGGAATTTCCTGAACATCGGGGTCACTCATGACCATTAGACTTCATATATCAAAGTGCCTTATTTGTCCATATGTGGGTTATATGGCTTCAATGGAAGGGCCCGGGTATACATCACTTTTGGTGAAGTGAATCCAAAGGCGAGAATTCGTACCTCTGCGACTGGCCACCCGCTGAAAACATGCTCGGGCTGTATTGCTTGTTTATTGAAATCATCTGGTTTGGTTTGGTTTCTAACTTGCTTCTAACAGCCAACTGATGGCTGTCATTGCCTGGAAGAATGAGATTTATACACCAAGCTGACCTGAAATGAACCGTTATACATTAAATTGATTTTATTGAAGAGTCTGATCCCTTTGAAAAGTGATCAACTGCTAAACCAAGCAATTGATACCTGATAACTAATACTATAGGTGCCAAATTTATCTCAAAAGATGTACACAAACTTCTTATAGTCTAGGATAGGGGTAGGCAACCTGTTCCAGAAAGAGCCATGAGGGTGCAGGTTTTCTTTGCAGCCACTGACTCCACCAGGTGATTTTACTGATTAATATCACTTTGAGCAGATGGAATCAGTTAATTAGTGAAATCACCTGGTGGAGTCAGTGGCTGCAAAGAAAACCTGCACCCTCATGGCTCTTTCTGGAACAGGTTGCCTACCCCTGGTCTAGGACCTAGCTTAGACATGTATTCACATCATTTAGGAGAAGGTAACTCAACTGTTGTAGACTAATGTGACCCCAATGAACAACTTAGGATATGTACCAAAATCTCTTATCACGGACGAACAACCCGAAAATGACCACGCCCTTTTTGTCCCGAGTGTTACTTCAAACACATCTGTATTTTCTAAACTGCAGCACCTACAGATTTTCCAAGGTACTCAATATGTTAAGAATGACCCATACATGTTTAGAAGGGTCATAGAAGACTGTAAAATTTCTCATTTTGATATTTTAAGAGAAAACTGCTAGAAAACATTAGGTCAAACGATCTGGATTTTGTTGTGTTTACATGTTTGAAAAAGAAACACTAATCTGGTGTTAATGTATTATTGGGTCTTGGGAAATTTGCCTGATAATCTTCAAAACATTTAAGATCTCTAGATTAGGGCTGCAGCTATCATTTATTTTAGTAATTGAGTATTCTATCGATTAGTCTGGCAATTAATTGAGTAATCAGATAAAAAGTACTTTTGCGTTTTTAAACATCAATAGTCCAGGACTCTAAGCAATGGGACAGTGTCTCTGCACCAAAATCTTAGTAAATCAGAAGAGCCACGCATATCCAAGATGTGTAAAAAACAAGGCATGCTGGATCAAAAAGGAGAAAAATATCAAAGCAAAAATCCGCACAACCCATGCAAAAAGCTTTATTTGGATGCAAATAGCAAAATAGCTGCCCCAAAATCTTGACATTTTGCTGAAATGGCATTGTGGTTTCTGTTTTGGTTTTTTTTTTCCCCAACTTGTAAAATTTAACCTTTTAGTTTTTAAGAGCCAACATCTGTAACTTTCAAATGGGTGGTAATATATCATGTTTCAGTAGGCCACTGAAGTTTTTTTTAGGGGAAGATGTATTGTCTAAACAGACAAAAATTATGTTTTTTTTTTTAACCCAAGTTACCATGTTTGTGAAGCGTTGTGTATTGCCCAAAAAGCGAAAATTAAAAAGTGAAACACTTAATGCGAGTCAGCAAAACACAGAAGAAAGAGTCGACTTTTACTGAGAGGATCGTTCAGAAACTGTTTGTCAGTGTGGCCGGGGACGGAGCTGTGGCTCGCCCAGCGTCTCACACCGAGCAGAGAGAGAGACGGCAGCCAACCCCCCCAGTCAATAGTCACTCCCCACGTTGAGCGAATCATGTGTTTTTTTTTTTAAATAGACAAACACACAGCTTCGCTTTAAATGCGCAGTCTATTTCAGATGATCAGCGTGGACCCTATTTCTCTTAAAAGGCTTAATTTTTCTCTGTGTGTCACGTTGGAAAGCGGTAGCTTGAGGCAGTAATTTGATTAGTGTTTACATGGCTTATGGGCATGCTGTAGTCTTCTGTTGTTTTTCTGGGGACGTTACAGCACCACACACAGGCCTGGCATCTGTACTACAACGTTAAACGAAGCTTCGAGGCACAAAATTTGCCTTGTAGGGATGTGAATAATACAACAACTCACGATTCAATTTGATTCCGATTCTTGGGGTGACGATTCAATTCAGAATCGATTTTCGATTCAAAGAGCTCTGAGAAATAGTTATATTACTTAAAAATGTTTAAGAAAATGCAGCTTTACAAGGTTAATCAAGTGATTCTAAAGATGTAAATTTACTTATCTGCTTTGCTCGTTCGGAGTTGGCTGGCAGTTTAGCAAAGCGCTGGTCAGTCGTCAGCAGATACCCTTGCTCCGCTCCTTTTAGCTCCGGGTGATGGCGTAGCATGTGGGCTTGTGGATTTGAAGTGTTTCCGAAGTACTTGACTTTCATTTTTCAGATTTTGCACACTGCATACATCATGTCAAGCTCCTTCTTACGCAGCAAATAATAAAATCCAAAATGCGCCCAAACATTTGCCTTCAGCAAAGACGGTGCTGGCTGAATTAGCTCTTCGTCCGCCATGCTAAGCTGCAGCCACTGAACTCTGCATCTCACGCTGTAGTATGGAAGCTGTTGCCTGACAAACAGTACATGCAGTGAGTAAGCAAGAAAATGTTTAAAAAATGCTTTTTAAAAAAACGATTCTTGGACATTTTGGATTGATTCAGAATCATAATAAATAAGAATCGCGATTCGGACGTGAATCAATTTTTTTTTTTTCTGACACCCCTATTGCTTCGAACATTTTTGGTAATCTAATTATTCGAGTTACTCGACTACTCATTTCAGCCCTTCTCTAGATACTGCTGTCAGCTAAGGTTTTGTTTCGCATTTTTCACTTTAAATCAATATTCCATTGATAACAAGGATTCAAGGATTCAAAGGAATTTTATTGTCATATGTACAGAAGAACATGTTCCCTGCACAATGAAATGTGTCTACTGCATTTAACCCATCCTAATTGCCAGTAGGAGCAGAAGTCGCCATTAGGCGCCCGTGGACTGTTATCGCTCGTACGAGCAATAACAGTATGACTGAAAATAAAATTTCATTATATTTGGCAAATGTTTGTTTTCTTTGAATGTGCAGTAATAAGTTGACACAGTTATTTTAGCCATTTTCTCTTAAAATATCAAAATAAATTATACCGTGGAAAATCTGTCGCTGCTGCACTTTAGAAAATATGTATTTGAAGTATCGCTTGGGACATAAAATGGACTGCATTTATATCGCGCTTTTCCATCTGCATCAGACGCTGAAAGCGCTTTACATTAATGCCTCACATTCACCCTGATGTCAGGGTGCTGCCATACAAGGCGCTCACTACACACCGGGAGCAATAGGGGATTAAAGGCCTTGCCCAAGGGCCCTTAGTGATTTTCCAGTCAGGCGGGGATTTGAACTGAGGATCTTCTGGTCTCAAGCCCAACACCTTAACCACTAGACCATCACCTCCCCCGACATAAAAGGGCGTTGTCATTTTTGGTTGGTTTGTCCCGGATAGAGATTTTGGCACATATCCCAAGTTGTTCATTGGGATCATGTTAGTCTAGAACAGTTGAGTTATCCTCTCCTAAATGACGTGCATACATGTCTCAGCTAGCTCCTCTACGATAGATGGCCCATTGTTACAGTTGGGCAGCACAGTCTCATTTGAGGGTGGGTGCTAAAGAGGTAAAATATGACACATATGACATAATTTTTGTACTTCCGGGGACAGAAACACAGCACTTTCTCTGAGTTTCTGGGCAAATTACATGCAAACAAAGTGAAAATGCCAAGAAAGAGTGACGATGGGGCAGAAAGTGGACATGTGTTGCGGTTTGTTTATGACCCGGAGCTCAAACGTGTTGAGGCGGTTGTGCAGGCGAAAGGCTGCAGCTACTCTGGTTAGCTGTGTAGGCTAACACTTACTGACATGACCGCTCCCATTTACCTCATCTTCCCTTCTCCACTGTGAACCAAAAAAAAAAAAGCACTTTTCACAACTGCTTCGGTGACTGCAGCTGAAAACAAAACAGTACACCATTTTCCCATTAGAATTGGCGTGGTTTGTGGGAAGAGACTAATACCCGGGTGGAGTGTGGGAGTGTCAGCACAAACCATTTGGAGGATGGGAGTTTCAGCGGAAACCGTTTTAAACTGGCAGGTTCGCTAGGTGACAGCGAGTTTGCTTTTACGTTTACCGAGTTGGGCTGAATGGGTTGTGCTCAAACTCCCACACTCTGCCTGGAGACGCTCTGTTGTGTTCGTGCTGGCTGTCCCCCGATGTGGTCAAATCCTGCGATATCACGTAGGGGTTCAAATGAGACTGTGCTGCCCTGTTGACTGCACAGAAAGCCATATTTGACTCATTTTTGGAGCCAGCCTCAAGCAGCCATTCAAGAAGATGCAGGTTTTGTCATGTTCACATTGGCTTAGTTCTTCAGCAGCAGAGGTTGTCACTGGCTCTTGAGTTGTGACCATAGCACCAGCACATAAGGGCAAACATTACCCATCCTGAAAGTACTCTAGGGGTGACGTACACATCTTCCTCCCATTAAAACCATTACTTAAAAAGCCATCACTTGACCCAGCTATCTTAGCTAATTATAGGCCAATCTCCAACCTTCCTTTTCTCTCAAAAATTCTTGAAAGGGTAGCTGTAAAACAGCTAACTGATCACCTGCAGAGGAATGGTCTATTTGAAGAGTTTCAGTCAGGTTTTAGAATTCATCATAGTACAGAAACAGCATTAGTGAAGGTTACCAATGATCTTCTTATGGCCTCAGACAGTGGACTCATCTCTGTGCTTGTTCTGTTAGACCTCAGTGCTGCTTTTGATACTGTTGACCATAAAATTGTATTACAGAGATTAGAGCATGCCATAGGTATTAAAGGCACTGCGCTGCGGTGGTTTGAATCATATTTATCTAATAGATTACAATTTGTTCATGTAAATGGGGAATCTTCTTCACAGACTAAGGTTAATTATGGAGTTCCACAAGGTTCTGTGCTAGGACCAATTTTATTCACTTTATACATGCTTCCCTTAGGCAGTATTATTAGATGGCATTGCTTAAATTTTCATTGTTACGCAGATGATACCCAGCTTTATCTATCCATGAAGCCAGAGGACACACACACCAATTAGCTAAACTGCAGGATTGTCTTACAGACATAAAGACATGGATGACCTCTAATTTCCTGCTTTTAAACTCAGATAAAACTGAAGTTATTGTACTTGGCCCCACAAATCTTAGAAACATGGTGTCTAACCAGATCCTTACTCTGGATGGCATTACCCTGACCTCTAGTAATACTGTGAGAAATCTTGGAGTCATTTTTGATCAGGATATGTCATTCAATGCGCATATTAAACAAATATGTAGGACTGCTTTTTTGCATTCACGCAATATCTCTAAAATTAGAAAGGTCTTGTCTCAGAGTGATGCTGAAAAACTAATTCATGCATTTATTTCTTCTAGGCTGGACTATTGTAATTCATTATTATCAGGTTGTCCTAAAAGTTCCCTGAAAAGCCTTCAGTTAATTCAAAATGCTGCAGCTAGAGTACTGACGGGGACTAGAAGGAGAGAGCATATCTCACCCATATTGGCCTCTCTTCATTGGCTTCCTGTTAATTCTAGAATAGAATTTAAAATTCTTCTTCTTACTTATAAGGTTTTGAATAATCAGGTCCCATCTTATCTTAGGGACCTCATAGTACCATATCACCCCAATAGAGCGCTTCGCTCTCAGACTGCAGGCTTACTTGTAGTTCCTAGGGTTTGTAAGAGTAGAATGGGAGGCAGAGCCTTCAGCTTTCAGGCTCCTCTCCTATGGAACCAGCTCCCAATTCGGATCAGGGAGACAGACACCCTCTCTGCTTTTAAGATTAGGCTTAAAACTTTCCTTTTTGCTAAAGCTTATAGTTAGGGCTGGATCAGGTGACCCTGAACCATCCCTTAGTTATGCTGCTATAGACATAGACTGCTGGGGGGTTCCCATGATGCACTGAGTGTTTCTTTCTCTTTTTGCTCTGTATGCACCACTCTGCATTTAATCATTAGTGATTGATCTCTGCTCCCCTCCACAGCATGTCTTTTTCCTGATTCTCTCCCTCAGCCCCAACCAGTCCCAGCAGAAGACTGCCCCTCCCTGAGCCTGGTTCTGCTGGAGGTTTCTTCCTGTTAAAAGGGAGTTTTTCCTTCCCACTTTCGCCAAGTGCTTGCTCACAGGGGGTCGTTTTGACCGTTGGGATTTTTCTGTAATTATTGTATGGCCTTGCCTTACAATATAAAGCGCCTTGGGGCAACTGTTTGTTGTGATTTGGCGCTATATAAATAAAATTGATTGATTGATTAAATTGTGAATTTTTGAAGATTCTCAGTGTGTTATCACTAAAACTTGCTGTCTAGTTGGATGAACATGTAAGAAGGCATATTGTCATTTTTCTTTATTCCTGGTGAGGCAACAGAGCTGAAAAGGAGGGAGCAATGGCTGAGTTTTGTCAACAAATAAAACTTCTTATGTGAAAGTGATCTTTTTCTACAATTTTTTTTTCCTGTGAGGCAAGGTAAATCACGCATCAACCTCCATAGCATAATCAGTTCTGGCAGGCACATCCTGTACAGCGGAGTCAGTTTTGACTCACCTGTCACTATGAGCTAATCTTTAATGTATTTACCACTCAAAGCAGTATAAAAAATAAATAAATAACTAAAATAACCAGGTGCACTTCTTTGGTACAGATGTAACTTGTTGGTGTCACTCATCCCAGTTTACTGGCTTTTTGGTGTAGGCATTCTTACAGTACAAATTAAACCCAGTTACTCATTATGTCATCTCAGAGCCTTCCCACGTAGATGATCAATGTAATTGATCATCCGGAGGTGATGTATGTCTCTCTCTTCAAAATAATATGTAAGGATAATTTGCAGGAGGGCTGGATCATCAATTCATTTTTTTGTTAATTAGATATATTTTTTGTTTACATTGAATGTTGCTTTCTTTGTTGCGTGGTGCTTTTTCAGTACGCTGAAATGTGTTAAATGCTTTCACATTCAGGCCAGAGTGATAGGTTTGTCTGCAGTAAATGATCTGTAGTGAAAATGCCACCTTGGTTGTGTTGAGGTTATGAGGTTATGATTTGGATCTGTGTATTGTGTTTAGTTTGTGAGATTACTCAAAAGTAAATTTAAGAGATTTTCATGAAGCCGTGCAAAGGTTTTCTATGTTTTGTGCAGGAGATGAACAGGTGTGGACAAAAACAATTTTGCATTGTAAGATGGGTCTTTTTGTACTATAACATACCTACTTAAGCCTGTGTTGGCATAAAAATGAAATAATATTTCTGAAATGATTTAGTTGATGAAAAGAGCTTTGTCATTGCCGTTGTTGTTGTTGTTGTTAAAAAACAATGTAACATTTTGGTTTTAGGTGTTGGTCAGATAAAGTAAGACATCATCTTGAGCTCTGGATACATTTGATGGGATTTAATCAAATCTTTTTGCAGTCTCCACTGTCCAAATAGACATACCATCACATACAATACATAAAACAAACATACAGTATAGTGTAAAAGGCCTTATATCACCTAATATTATAATAATAATATTATTATTTTGAACTATTGAACATTTTATTAATAAATCAATTAGAAGGATGATTTTTCTTTCCAGACAAGTCTATTTTTTTCCTATCACAGTTTTATGCTTGGTCTTGCTTGTGTGTCTTTACAGAGTTTTAAAAACTAAATGTCACTGTGACACATTTTTGGGATTGTCGTTAATGCGTTGTTAAGTTTGAATGTGGGTGTGGGTCTTTCAGTCACTGTCTAGCAGGTCCTTTCTTTCATTGTGTCATCCTGCCACAATTACAGGAGTGTTTTCTGGTCTGGAGAAGAACCAATGTTCAGGAACATTTGGGACATTTGGCCACCGTTTGATACTGCAGAAACATGCCGAACCCTTGACCTAAACAATGGGATTTGAATGTCACAAATGCTGTTTTCACGCCATCAGATTGTTTACAATGCAGTTAGACGGCACGTTGACTGTCGTTCGATAGTCCATAGTCCCCGAATGTGGGTCAAATTTCCATTCGAACGCGATTTGGGCTCATTTGGCCTCTAGTGTGATGAGGAGATTAACAACTGGCCTGAGCATTCTCACTGATGTTTGACATTGCATTTTGCATAACCACATGAAAAACAAACATCAGAACACAACAACAACAAAAAAAATAAATAAATCATTGCCAGTGTTGGAGACCTCATGGTTTGTGTGTGTGTGTGTGTGAGATAGAGAGGGGGATGAGCTCTCAGTCTGCAGTTCACTCACTCATTTATCTTCAACCACCTACTCCAGTTAAGGGTCACAGGGGGCTGGATCCTGTTCCAGCAGTCTTAGGGTGTGAGGTGGGACAAACATATAGACAAACAAACACATGCAGACATTTTTTTTTTTAAAGCTTCCAGTTCACCTAACCTCTTGCATGTCTTTGGATGAGGGAGGAAGCCGGGGGACCCAGAGAGCCCACACAAACATGGGGAGAACACGCAAACTTCACACTCAAAGGCCACAGGTGGGAATCAGTTCCATGACCTTCTTGCTGTGAGGCAACAGTGCTAACCGCTAAGTCACCCTGCTACCGTTTGCAGTTCAATACATGTAAAATATTTTTCTTTTTATGTTGCACCCTGAGTAAATTCTGTTCGGGTAGTCTCTCCAAACCTGCAGTCACGTTTGTTTAGGTCAAGAGTGAAGCTACTGAGCTGGGAAAACATAAACCTGGTGAGGCTGAACAAGCAGGCGCAAAGTGCCATTACCTGATAAGCCTGCAACCAAAGGCCCTGGCCAGGAACTGGTTGCTTGGATACCCTTTGAAAACAGGGTGTGTGACTGTAGCTGTGTGTGCTTTAGTTGCTCTACAAACTCCTCCCTCCCTCCTCCTTTACATGTAGATACCGGGTTCTCTTAGTCGTGGATTGTTTACCCTAGATATTTTTAAGGCCTGTTGGTACCTACTGAGGTGTGGGGGGGGGGGGGGGGCTAGATTTGAGATACTTGTGTGGGGAAAATGTGAATCACTCAGTAACAGAAAAAAATGAAAGGTGTAAATGGACTGCATTTATATCGCGCTTTTCCATCTGCATCAGTCGTTCAAAGCGCTTTACAATAATGCCTCACATTCACCCCGATGTGAGGGTGCTGCCATACAAGGCGCTCACTACACACCGGGAGCAACTAGGGGATTAAGGACCTTGCCCAAGAGCCCTTAGTGATTTTCCGATCAGGCTGGGATTTGAACCGAGGATCCTCTGGTCTCAAGCCTAACGCTTAACCACTAGACCATCACCTACATTAAGGTGATGTGCTCATTATTTAGGAACTCCATAGTCCTGGAGATCTTTATTTGTTTTAAAAACAGCTCCACGTGAACATACATTTATAATTGTGAAATTATTTTTTTCATTGAATTTAATGCATAGAAAAATCCCATGAGCATTTAAAAAACAAACGAACAAACAAACACAAAGTTGAGCATCATTGTTACAGCTTCACTAATCTCTCTGCTGCCAACTGCATGGGTGGAAATGAACAATGTGAAACTATTTCCTTAATTAAAAAAAAAAAAAAAATCAAAAAATAAATAAATAATTAAAAAAAAAATCTATTTGAGGAGGTGGAGTAGAATTTTCAACTTTTATTATGTTGGTAGAAATTCTACCCTTAATTGCATTGAGTTCATCCAATGAGTAATTTGTTTGAGTGATATCACTCAAAAAGCTGACTCACTGGATTGGATTTCCATCTAATAAATGTATGTGGTCCCAGCTAAATTAAATTACATTATCGTGCATGGATGTGCTTTATTTGAGTTGGGGCTACATATAGTTATTAGATGGAAATCCTACACATAATTGAACTGAGTTTATCCAATTAGCCATTTTTTTATTAACATATTTTATTGGTGTCATGCAGTTACAGGATCAATCAATCAATCAATTTTTTTATATAGCGCCAAATCACAACAAACAGTTGCCCCAAGGCGCTTTATATTGTAAGGCAAGGCCATACAATAATTATGGAAAACCCCAACGGTCAAAACGACCCCCTGTGAGCAAGCACTTGGCTACAGTGGGAAGGAAAAACTCCCTTTTAACAGGAAGAAACCTCCAGCAGAACCAGGCTCAGGGAGGGGCAGTCTTCTGCTGGGACTGGTTGGGGCTGAGGGAGAGAACCAGGAAAAAGACATAATAAGGATGACAATGTAACAGTGGAATCTTTAGCAGAGTTCACTCATGTGTAACTGTGCAGACTTTTTTTTTCTTTTTCTCAACACAAGAACAAATACAAAACAATCAATACGATCACCGGTAAGATAATTTTTAAAAAGGTAGTAAGAACTAAAATAAAAACAAAACAAACACATCCAAGCTTTCAGGAATTTTAATTTTCACATGCACATCGGCAAAACAATCATTTCTGCGTATTCAGACAGAATGCTGTTGCAAAAGTGAGGGCTGTATGTTTTTGAAGTCGGACATGAAAGGCTGCCATTGTTGAAAGAATTTTTGGGAAGAACCACGAAGGGTGAACTTTATTTTTTCCGATTTAAGAAAAGACATGAGGTCTTTCAACCAGGATGCACGAGATGGCGGTGCACTACTCTTCCAAAGAAGGAGAATTCGGCACCGTGCAATTAATGATGAGAAAAATAAATTTTTTTTTTTTTGGATAACTTGAGGTTCGAATCTGGAACACTGAAAATGGCAATCGGGGGGATGGGTCCATTTTTATACCTAAAATCGATGAGAGGTGGTCAAAAAACAATCTCCAGTATTATTTCATCTTAGGGCAGGACCAAAATGTATGACCTAGGTCAGCAGGGGGACTGGGAGCACCTTCTACAGGTATCAGAGAGTCCTGGATAAATCTTGGATAGCTTTTGTTTACTACAGTGTATTCTGTGAAGAGTCTTAAACTGAATCAGATTGAGTCTGGCACAAGAGGAGGAAGAGTTAACTCTGTGTAAAGCATCATCCCAACAGTCATCTGACAGTGAAATGTGTAGCTCCCTTTCCCAGCTGTCTAATATTGTTTAAGGCTGTGGACAATAATGATAGTAAGAATTTGTATATTGAGGACAGGTGCCCCCTCGAAAGCTTTCTAATAGTGTGAAAGTGATCAATACCTGAGATAGGTGGCTTTGAGGGAAAGGTTGTTGTGTTTGAGCTGGCAAAATTTCGCACCTGGAGATATCTGAAAAATCAATCAATCAATCAATTTTTTTATATAGCGCCAAATCACAACAAACAGTTGCCCCAAGGCGCTTTATATTGTAAGGCAAGGCCATACAATAATTATGTAAAACCCCAACGGTCAAAACGACCCCCTGTGAGCAAGCACTTGGCTACAGTGGGAAGGAAAAACTCCCTTTTAACAGGAAGAAACCTCCAGCAGAACCAGGCTCAGGGAGGGGCAGTCTGCAGAAAAAGACAGAATGATTAAGGTTACACGTGGAGTGTAACTGTGGGAAGCTGGGGAATGTTCCGTCTTTGTAGAGGTCGCCCCAAGTACTCACGCCAGAACGTTTCCATGAATGGAACTTGGAGTCGATTAGAGCTGGTTGAAAGGCATAATTATCACAGATGGGTGTGATTAAAGAATAAGACGTCCAGTTAAAATGCAGTCTGATTTGTCGCCATATTCTCATTGTGTGACTTACTGTGGGGTTGGATGAATACTGCCAAGGTTTAAAAGGTAAGGCGCTGCACACCAAGGCTTTTAGCGATGTGTTGTGGCATGAGCTGGGTCCAGCTACTTTCATTGTCAGACATCCACAATATAACTTTGTGTATGTTTGCTGCCCAGTAATATGACTGAAAATCTGGCAGGCCGTTTGAGTATGGTTTTCATTCCACGAACCGGTTCAAAACTTTTATCAAAATCGATTGAAGAGATGTCAAATTCTGATGTCTTCTGTCTTTTATAAAAGCACTGATTGCTAACTAATTGATGCTGGACAGCTCTATTTGATAAAGTAATATGCCAAATATTATTTGAAATCTCCCCATGCCCCCCCCCCCCCCCAAAAAAATAAAATAAACAACTACTTTGTAGAAAACTGTGTTAGAAGGAAAGCCATAGTCATAATACTGCAGGTGCACCAAAATGATTTACATCCAAATTAATTCATACTTGGCATTATTAAAAATTCTGGCCTGGTGGGCTGCCGGGCCTGTAATACTGTCAGGGAAACACTGTGCATTCACATTTACACTTGTGTGAGCCAGTAAGGTTGTTGCACTCCGTTGGATGAAACATGTTAGAGCTGCAGCTTTACCTCCAACCAAGTAGCCACCCTTTGTGCCCATGTCCCTAGAAATAAAGCAGTGAACAGATTGTGTTCTGGGGACAAGGTATTGTCCACAATCTGATGATTGGAACGACTGCACATGAATGTTCATAGTTCTGACCATTAATATTTTAGCATGCCGGAGCCATGAAACCCCCATGGTAACTTGGGTCTTCTACCCAGGATAATGAAGTAGGAAGCTTGGCCTCTACTTTTTAGGATTATATTGCTGCTTTCCTAATTTCAATCTCTGTCTGTTAGAGAATGGGTTAAAAAGGAATTAGTTGTGTCAGAGTCCACTTATTGGCTGTGCAGCCACTTTGTATTCAGAGCTCATTTCTGTTTCACAGGTAGGGAGTTAAATTGCCTCATGGGCAGCTGCCAGAAGCATTCACGGGTGAAGATATATGGTGATATTTTACTTGATCCCGCTGGTCATGAAGTCAATGTTACATGGACAAGTTTGAGTGTTGTGTAACTTTGAAACACTCTGACCATGTTATTGACCTACTGAGAGCATTTCAGCAGAATACAAATCAGATTAATCCTGACACAGTTTCTCAAAGAACTCATAATATTTGTAATAAAAATCAGTGATCCATGTATTCCTCTTGAGGAATTGTTTTATTACTGTACTATTATACCCCAGAGCTCTGAGTGCATGGACAGAATCACTAATGTACCAAGACATGCCCATTGGTGATGATGATAAAATGGATTGTATCATCTGTAGAAACACTTCAAATTACTATTGCAGTAGTGGTGGGTGGCATACCGACTGGACCAGTATACATTCGCATTCATTTTCCAACTTGTAAATACCGTCATACACGTTCAGCACCCTGCTTTTTGTACTCCTGTGCTCCTGCATGCCTGTGCTGTTTTGGCCCAAAGAAAAGAATATGATTATTGGGTTCCCCTATGATGTACAGTAGTGTTAAGATTCGCAGATTGTTCGGTGATAAAAGCTCTTTCGTCCACCTTTTCTCAACGAATTGTGACGTTTTTTTTAACTTTTTCCCTTCCTTCAGGAATCATTGTGTGCTGTGTGACTGGGCCATAACATGCAATTCTAACAGACTGAAACTCTTTTTTCTTGGGGGGGGGGGCTTCTTCTGTGTAACATTTCCTGGTACTGTATCAATCAATCAATCAATTTTTTTTTTATATAGCGCCAAATCACAACAAACAGTTGCCCCAAGGCGCTTTATATTGTAAGGCAAGGCCATACAATAATGATGTAAAACCCCAACGGTCAAAACGACCCCCTGTGAGCAAGCACTTGGCTACAGTGGGAAGGAAAAACTCCCTTTTAACAGGAAGAAACCTCCAGCAGAACCAGGCTCAGGGAGGGGCAGTCTTCTGCTGGGACTGGTTGGGGCTGAGGGAGAGAACCAGGAAAAAGACATGCTGTGGAGGGGAGCAGAGATCGATCACTAATGATTAAATGCAGAGTGGTGCATACAGAGCAAAAAGAGAAAGAAACAGTGCATCATGGGAACCCCCCAGCAGTCTACGTCTATAGCAGCATAACTAAGGGATGGTTCAGGGTCACCTGATCCAGCCCTAACTATAAGCTTTAGCAAAAAGGAAAGTTTTAAGCCTAATCTTAAAAGTAGAGAGGGTGTCTGTCTCCCTGATCTGAATTGGGAGCTGGTTCCACAGGAGAGGAGCCTGAAAGCTGAAGGCTCTGCCTCCCATTCTACTCTTACAAACCCTAGGAACTACAAGTAAGCCTGCAGTCTGAGAGCGAAGCGCTCTATTGGGGTGATATGGTACTACGAGGTCCCTAAGATAAGATGGGACCTGATTATTCAAAACCTTATAAGTAAGAAGAAGAATTTTAAATTCTATTCTAGAATTAACAGGAAGCCAATGAAGAGAGGCCAATATGGGTGAGATATGCTCTCTCCTTCTAGTCCCCGTCAGCACTCTAGCTGCAGCATTTTGAATTAACTGAAGGCTTTTTAGGGAACTTTTAGGACAACCTGATAATAATGAATTACAATAGTCCAGCCTAGAGGAAATAAATGCATGAATTAGTTTTTCAGCATCACTCTGAGACAAGACCTTTCTGATTTTAGAGATATTGCGTAAATGCAAAAAAGCAGTCCTACATATTTGTTTAATATGCGCTTTGAATGACATATCCTGATCAAAAATGACTCCAAGATTTCTCACAGTATTACTAGAGGTCAGGGTAATGCCATCCAGAGTAAGGATCTGGTTAGACACCATGTTTCTAAGATTTGTGGGGCCAAGAACAATAACTTCAGTTTTATCTGAGTTTAAAAGCAGGAAATTAGAGGTCATCCATGTCTTTATGTCTGTAAGACAATCCTGCAGTTTAGCTAATTGGTGTGTGTCCTCTGGCTTCATGGATAGATAAAGCTGGGTATCATCTGCGTAACAATGAAAATTTAAGCAATACCGTCTAATAATACTGCCTAAGGGAAGCATATATAAAGTGAATAAAATTGGTCCTAGCACAGAACCTTGTGGAACTCCATAATTAACTTTAGTCTGTGAAGAAGATTCCCCATTTACATGAACAAATTGTAATCTATTAGACAAATATGATTCAAACCACCGCAGCGCAGTGCCTTTAATACCTATGGCATGCTCTAATCTCTGTAATAAAATTTTATGGTCAACAGTATCAAAAGCAGCACTGAGGTCTAACAGAACAAGCACAGAGATGAGTCCACTGTCCGAGGCCATAAGAAGATCATTTGTAACCTTCACTAATGCTGTTTCTGTACTATGATGAATTCTAAAACCTGACTGAAACTCTTCAAATAGACCATTCCTCTGCAGATGATCAGTTAGCTGTTTTACAACTACCCTTTCAAGAATTTTTGAGAGAAAAGGAAGGTTGGAGATTGGCCTATAATTAGCTAAGATAGCTGGGTCAAGTGATGGCTTTTTAAGTAATGGTTTAATTACTGCCACCTTAAAAGCCTGTGGTACATAGCCAACTAACAAAGATAGATTGATCATATTTAAGATCGAAGCATTAAATAATGGTAGGGCTTCCTTGAGCAGCCTGGTAGGAATGGGGTCTAATAAACATGTTGATGGTTTGGATGAAGTAACTAATGAAAATAACTCAGACAGAACAATCGGAGAGAAAGAGTCTAACCAAATACCGGCATCACTGAAAGCAGCCAAAGATAACGATACGTCTTTGGGATGGTTATGAGTAATTTTTTCTCTAATAGTTAAAATTTTGTTAGCAAAGAAAGTCATGAACTCATTACTAGTTAAAGTTAATGGAATACTCAGCTCAATAGAGCTCTGACTCTTTGTCAGCCTGGCTACAGTGCTGAAAAGAAACCTGGGGTTGTTCTTATTTTCTTCAATTAGTGATGAGTAGAAAGATGTCCTAGCTTTACGGAGGGCTTTTTTTATAGAGCAACAGACTCTTTTTCCAGGCTAAGTGAAGATCTTCTAAATTAGTGAGACGCCATTTCCTCTCCAACTTACGGGTTATCTGCTTTAAGCTATGAGTTTGAGAGTTATACCATGGAGTCAGACACTTCTGATTTAAAGCTCTCTTTTTCAGAGGAGCTACAGCATCCAAAGTTGTCTTCAATGAGGATGTAAAACTATTGACGAGATACTCTATCTCCCTTACAGAGTTTAGGTAGCTACTCTGCACTGTGTTGTTATATGGCATTAGAGAACATAAAGAAGGAATCATATCCTTAAACCTAGTTACAGCGCTTTCTGAAAGACTTCTAGTGTAATGAAACTTATTCCCTACTGCTGGGTAGTCCATCAGAGTAAATGTAAATGTTATTAAAAAATGATCAGACAGAAGGGAGTTTTCAGGGAATACTGTTAAGTCTTCTATTTCCATACCATAAGTCAGAACAAGATCTAAGATATGATTAAAGTGGTGGGTGGACTCATTTACTTTTTGAGCAAAGCCAATAGAGTCTAATAATAGATTAAATGCAGTGTTGAGGCTGTCATTCTCAGCATCTGTGTGGATGTTAAAATCGCCCACTATAATTATCTTATCTGAGCTAAGCACTAAGTCAGACAAAAGGTCTGAAAATTCACAGAGAAACTCACAGTAACGACCAGGTGGACGATAGATAATAACAAATAAAACTGGTTTTTGGGACTTCCAATTTGGATGGACAAGACTAAGAGACAAGCTTTCAAATGAATTAAAGCTCTGTCTGGGTTTTTGATTAATTAATAAGCTGGAATGGAAGATTGCTGCTAATCCACCGCCCCGGCCCATGCTACGAGCATTCTGACAGTTAGTGTGACTCGGGGGTGTTGACTCATTTAAACTAACATATTCATCCTGCTGTAACCAGGTTTCTGTTAGGCAGAATAAATCAATATGTTGATCAATTATTATATCATTTACCAACAGGGACTTAGAAGAGAGAGACCTAATGTTTAATAGACCACATTTAACTGTTTTAGTCTGTGGTGCAGTAGAAGGTGCTATATTATTTTTTCTTTTTGAATTTTTATGCTTAAATAGATTTTTGCTGGTTATTGGTAGTCTGGGAGCAGGCACCGTCTCTACGGGGATGGGGTAATGAGGGGATGGAAGGGGGAGAGAAGCTGCAGAGAGGTGTGTAAGACTACAACTCTGCTTCCTGGTCCCAACCCTGGATAGTCACGGTTTGGAGGATTTAAGAAAATTAGCCAGATTTCTAGAAATGAGAGCTGCTCCATCCAAAGTGGGATGGATGCCGTCTCTCCTAACAAGACCAGGTTTTCCCCAGAAGCTTTGCCAATTATCTATGAAGCCCACCTCATTTTTTGGACACCACTCAGACAGCCAGCAATTCAAGGAGAACATGCGGCTAAACATGTCACTCCCGGTCTGATTGGGGAGGGGCCCAGAGAAAACTACAGAGTCCGACATTGTTTTTGCAAAGTTACACACCGATTTAATGTTAATTTTAGTGACCTCCGATTGGCGTAACCGGGTGTCATTACTGCCGACGTGAATTACAATCTTACCAAATTTACGCTTAGCCTTAACCAGCAGTTTCAAATTTCCTTCAATGTCGCCTGCTCTGGCCCCCGGAAGACAATTGACTATGGTTGCTGGTGTCGCTAACTTCACATTTCTCAAAACAGAGTCGCCAATAACCAGAGTTTGATCCTCGGCGGGTGTGTCGTCGAGGGGAACTAACGGCGGCTAAGCTACCTTGGTCCGCACCGACTACAGGGGCCTGGCTAGCTGTAGAATTTTCCACGGTGCGGAGCCGAGTCTCCAATTCGCCCAGCCTGGCCTCCAAAGCTACGAATAAGCTACACTTATTACAAGTACCGTTACTGCTAAAGGAGGCCGAGGAATAACTAAACATTTCACACCCAGAGCAGAAAAGTGCGGGAGAGACAGGAGAAGCCGCCATGCTAAATCGGCTAAGAGCTAGTAGCTACGCTAAGCTAGCGGATTCCTAAAAACACGCAAAGTGAATAATGTGTAAATAATTTAGAGGTGATTCAGCAGAATGAGTGCTTTAGTTAAGGCACGTAAGATTACACTGGGAAACAAATCGTAATCTAGATAACTAGATCAATCTAACTGCGCAGATTAAACAGCTAACAGATACAGAAAAACACCGCTGTGCTCCGGAACAGGAAGTGATACAATACCGCAGTGAGAGCCAACCACCAGTAGGTTGGCTCTCACCTACTGTATGTGGTGCTGTTCCCCATTGGTGAACACAAGTTGAGCAAATTGCAACTGTCTGTGTGCATCTTTTAAATTTCTGCCAAACTGTTTTGTGTGAGGTATAAATCAGTGTTTTGAAGGTGCACGTTAGATGTCTTAATTTTATTCTGCTCTCTCATACAGTACTACCATAAATGGGTGCAAATTGCCATAAAGAACTCAAACTTTAAAAAAAAAATCTTGCTTTGTAATGACGTCAAGCCACAGCCAAACACAATAAGTAAAAATCTGCAGATAGACATAATAGAACTGGGTAAAACTGGTGATTTGGATGCCAGGAACATTGACAGAGAAGCAGGCATCAGATTTCCGTGTAATTGGACGTTGTGTGAGATCCAGGTGAGCTGTTCTCAGCTTCTTTCTTCAATAAGTTAGTGTTTAAAGGACATGTCGCACACTACTTAACGTCCTGGTAAGTATTCAGGAATGTAAGTCTATCTGTGCACATGCCGTAATCATTTGTGGTCGCAGATGTATTTTATTGCTAATTATTAGTGACTGAGAAACCGAAGCATTTTGAACCACTGAATCAGTATGAAGCAGTTGTGTTGAAATGGCTGTGTTTCGAAGCATTTGATACAATAAATATGGCAACATCTGCTGGCCAATCTTCAGCATAACACTTGCATGGAACAATAAAGGGCAAAGTGTCATGAAACAGTAAAGCACTGTTATGTGTGTTTAATAATAAAAGGTTCTATGTGCATCTTGAAATTTTTGACTATTTTCATTTAAAGACAATAATATATTTGTGTTATAATGTGATTGTTTAGGGTTAGTTAATTCAGCATGTACCCTGTTTGATTGTGTGTAGAGGGTAAGAATGATTGGCAACACATGTTGCTAATCATTGTGCAGCATTGTGCATTGTGCAGAAGTCCCAGAGAACAAAGAGACCAGATAGACAGGAGACAGAGACAAGAAGAAGAGGAGTGTCTCTCCCTTATTTAGCACGAGTAGGGGAAAAACTACAGAGGATCTTCAGACAGCACAAAATCCCAGTTTACTTTAAACCGGTTAACACCTTGAGACAGAAATTAGTTCACCCTAAGGACAGGATCCCTAGTTACAAACAGTAACTGTATTCTAAGTGTATTCTATCAGATGTCAGGAAAACTGTAACAAACAGTACATAGGTGAGACTAAGCAACCTTTACACAAAAGGCTATACCAGCACCGCAGAGAGGGCGCCAGTTCATCTCCACCTTAAAGACACTAACCACACGTTTGAGGACAAGGAAGTTAAAATCTTAGCCAGAGAGAAGAAATGGTTTGAGAGAGGGGTCAAGGAGGCATTCTTTGTGAAACGTTTGAAACCCAGCCTTAACCGGGGAGGGGGTCTGAGACAGATAAAACAAGGTCACCGCAGTGCTGATTTTCTCCGCTGTCTTGAGTCCATCGGTCATCCTCGCAGTGTCGTGCTGTTGCGGCGATAAACATCCCCAAAGCACATTCATCACTTAGCCACTTGACGCAGAGATTTGCACAGCCCAGGGCACTCTCCCCTCCAAACTCAAAGTAACGCTCCCAGTGACAAATAAGCTGTTCACCGTGATGATTCTAAAGGGTTTTACATACGACTATCGCTATATAGTGAAAGGTATTACAGTTTTGCATGAACTAAGTGATGAGAAACATACCTCTGTATGCTCTTGATTAGCCAGAGATCATTTCGAGGACGTGATACAGCCAAAGGCACTTGGAACCATGCCCTGGTGTAGATCTGTACAACGAAAATACAGATGTCTCGTAGTCCTTTGGCTTCTTTAGCTGTCAGTTTGAACTGGCCCCGGAACATCCCAATTTTCAGTGCATATATAGCTTTCGCCATCCACCTGGCACGATGCAAGGCACCTGGTTGTTTGAAGGATATTCCCTTAGCTGGCATTCCTCCTTGGAAAATAATAACAAGCTCAAGCAGCTCTTGATAGTCATCATGGGGCTGAGAGGCACTTAGCTGATTTTGGGCAAATGCAATAATGTCATCTGTGATATCAGAAACTCTAGTGGCAGTGAATTCATCTGATTATGCAGTCTGAAATGTCTTTTGGTCAATGAAAGGCCAGTATGACTGAAATCGCTTGAATATTGCTATTTCAGGACTCTTTGATGAACCAACTGAATGCATGACCACTAACGCCATAACAATTTCCAGGATATGGTGGCGACAGGCAAGCCACAAGAGATCTTTCTCCATCTTTTGCTCCAGTAGTACACATGCACCATTGAATCTTCCAGTATTTACTGATGTGGTATAAAATGACATAGCTGAGATTCAATCGCCAATTCCCCATGAAACGGTTTCTTCATAAACTGCAGAGGCTGCTGCTTCCCCAGTTCCTGATTGCAGTTTTGGTATTGCAAGCAGCTGTTCCACACCTTGACCAGACACAAGGAATGACAATCTGTCCACTATTTCTTTCCCATTGATATCTTCTATCCCAATGAATGGCCAGTAGGACACTGGATTTAAAGCCACTTTTGAGGGATTTAGACAGGGATTCTCAATGCTTGATTCTTTGTCATTGGCTTGAGGAGTAGCTGATGTTATATTGAGCTGCATCATGACCAAGGTTCTGAATAACTGGGGTAAGGACAGCTGCAGCACAACGATCACTCACTTTAGCAGCATCAAGGCTCATAGCTATTTTGTCATCTAAAAGGTTAATTCTGGCCTTCTTTGCATGTGCAGCAGTGTGCACACACCCTGATGTTGATTGTTCATTTGCTTCTAACTCATAATCCTCATGTGTCACACTGTCTTGTTCGTCATCTGAAGATGACATCAAAGCAACTTGTTTCTCTCAGACCTTTTTATCTTCTTCCTCCTGTGCTTTACGTCTTTCAAAGTTCTCCTTTCTCTTCTGGTCAGAAATCACTTTCTTCTGCAACTTGGTGTCAAGGCAGCCCATTTTTCCTGGATGACCTTTTCTGCGCTGTGCTAGAAGGAATTCTTTATCCTGTTCAATGATCATTAATTCAAGTGCATCAGCATGTGCTATGTCAGATAGGTCTGTCAAACCTTCTTGCCACAGATTTTCTTTTTTCTGCAGTTCTTCTGATCATTTGGCTTTGTTTTCTTTATTCTTTCTCAACTTTTCCCACTCTCTGAAGGACTTTTCAGTTTTATCAACTATATGTTTCTTTAATCTTGTAGGGATATTTGCTTTTTCCCAAATTTCTAGAACATCCTCCGCTGTTGCATGGCATGCCGCTCTAACAGTCTTCTTCTCTATCTCCTTATAGTAAAAAAAAAAAAAAAAAACAGACACAAGACTTCTTTTTTTCGAGGAAGCTTCCTAGAACCAAGCTGTTGTGTAATCTGGCCAATTAGCCATATCTCAGTCTGTTTTCTTGTTAGACGTTTGTGTGTCTGAAGTCTCTGAACTTGCCATGCTTCCCTCACTTGTAATTTACAGAGGCCAAGGAATTATACAATCAAGCATTTGATCTTTTTCTTTCAGAAAGCCTGAACTCATTTAAAATAACTATGAAAAACCAAAGATCGTTTTCAGGAGTGATGTGTTACTAGTTGGCCCATTTGAATAGCCCCTGGGTGCTGCAATGAGTACATACTATTGGGCTCCAAATGCGCCCTGCGACATTACGCACAGCGATCAGTGAAAGCAAACGGAGCAGACAGAGAGCCTCTAATGACAATCTCACGTGCTCAAATAAAGAGTGTGTAACTATCAGGATTGCTCCACTAGTTTGCATGTGAATGTTACTGGATAACTCAGTTGCTTTCTCTGCGTAAAGCACTGTTTACCATATCAAAATAACAAAACGCATAGACCATTTTGTATATATTGTTCAAAATGTGCATTTGTCTTTATTGTTTGAACCTTTTTGTTGTACAGTCTTTCACACATGACCTCAAATTACCTTTATAAAGTGTCAAAACAGTCATTTATTATAGTTTGCTGTGTGTTTTGAAAAATGTGTGTGGAAAATTATTTTTCGCTTTATTTTTTCCTTGCCTATTTCTGATAGTAAACCTTTATTACACTTACAAAACACAACAAAAACATATATATTCTGAAAGCACAGGTTGTCCTGGAAAAAAAGAGACATAAAACCTGATTGTGGGATGCAGGGAGAGCTGTTAACAGCAATAATAAAACACTTATGCCAGACGAGTGAAAGGTCCAAAAAATGCCCTCGGACCCCAGAGGGTTAACCCATAAACTTTGGAATCCATCCATCATGCATTTTCTTCCGCTTTATCCGGAGTCGGGTCGCGGGGGCAGCAGCTCAAGCAAAGCCGCCCAGACCTGCCAATCCACACACACCTCCCCCAGCTCCTCCATGGGGAGCCCCAAGGTGTTCCCAAGCCAGCCGAGAGATGTAGTCCCTCCAGCGTGTCCTGGGTCTTCCCCGGGGCCTCCTCCCAGTGGGACGCGCCCGGAACACCTCTCCAGCGAGGCGTCCAGGGGGCATCCGGAAAAGATGCCCGAGCCACCTCAACTGACTCCTTTCAACGTGGAGGAGCAGCGGCTCGACTCCGAGCTCCTCCCGAGTTTGGAATTTTGGAATCATTAATGAAATTGGTTAATTTCCCTTTTTGTTCAGTAAGACCAACCTAAAAGCCAAAGTGTACTGATATGCGTTCATGTCGAGTCACGGTCCCTGTGTGATGTCAATCCACTTGACTTTAGACAGAAAAGGTCACCAGCTTCTGACAAAACTTGATGTTTTGTATGAATTATTGTAAAATTTCACAGTTAAGTTGTTAACCGATGAGCCAGTGTGCAGCGATTTCAAATCTGTACAGAGTGAGGTTTAATGAGATGCTGTCATTTGTACAAAAGTCAAACTTAAATTGACAAAATTTTGAAGGCAGTCTGGCTCTACACTTCGCGGGACATAATACAAACAAAACACTTAATGTGCTGCACAGTAAATTCATCTCAATGTGAATGATAAGAAGTGGAATCCAGTTCCTAAACATTTAATGGGTAGCTTTTTTTTTTTGTCCTACAAACATCCTTTTCTCAACTACCAAATGTGTTCTTCGTCAGCGAATGTCCACCAAGTCAGTCAAACAGTTTTGTCTGTACTCATTTAGCCTAGAATCAGGACATCAGAATGCAGTGAATTCTCTTGACAAGGAAGCACCACAGAATTGTTTGACGTCCTCACTGCTGCAGCCGCACTGAACGCCTGCACATCTGTCAGTGCACGAACATTAGTGAGGAAGTATGACATCATTTTCCTTGAGCACATTTGTGATCAGACCTCAGTGAGTCCCAATCAAATCCTGCTCCCCCAGTGCACATCTATGTCTTGAAACTGGGACAGTCATTAAGCTGAACACTGCTCACTGTGTTGTCTGTGAAATGTGAAGTCATCTGTTCATCGGCGCCCCAAATCCACGGCAGGCCGACGACTTGTGTGATTTTTTTTTTTCTTTTTTTTTTTCAGCAGATAAAATATTTAAATACGCAAGTAATCCATTTGCTCTGACCGTCACAGGGTTACACAGCCTTAATACGAGTTCATAAACCATATCGGATATGTGAGCTCAAACTCATACAAAACTCCTCCATGAAGGAATCACACAGGAATGTCAAGTCTCAATACCACACCAGGCAATGGCTTGGTGTGGTGGTGGTGTTTTTATTCATTTATTGTTTTTATTTTTAATAAATTATATATACGAGGGCTGTCTGTAAAGTAACGGTCCTTTTTATTTTTTTCAAAAACTATATGGATTTCATTCATATGTTTTTACGTCAGACATGCTTGAACCCTCGTGCGCATGCGTGAGTTTTTCCACGCCTGTCGGTGACGTCATTCGCCTGTGAGCACTCCTTGTGGGAGGAGTCGTCCAGCCCCTCGTCGGAATTCCTTTGTCTGAGAAGTTGCTGAGAGACTGGCGCGTTGTTTGATCAAAATTTTTTCTAAACCTGTGAGACACATCGAAGTGGACACGGTTCGAAAAATTACGCTGGTTTTCAGTGAAAATTTTAACAGCTGATGAGAGATTTTGAGGTGATTCTGTCGCTTTAAGGACTTTTCACGGTGTGAGACGTCGCGCTGCGCTCTCAGGCGGCGTCATCAGCCTGTTCAAGCTGAAAACCTCCACATTTCAGGCTCTATTGATCCAGGACGTCGTGAGAGAACAGAGAAGTTTCAGAAGAAGTCGGTTTCAGCATTTTATCCGGATATTCCACTGTTAAAGATCCGCGCGTCGGGACGCAGCCGACGCGGTGCGGCGGCACAGGAAAAACACCTCCGTGTTGATAACCATTTGTAAAATCCAGTCGGCTTTTGATGGCTTTCAGTGGAGTGAGTATATGAGAAATTGTTTAACAGGCAGGACATGTTCCAACTTGTCCTTAAGGCTTTCAACAGAGGTGTTTTTCCTGTGGCGGAGCGTCGCGGCGGCTGCGTCCCGACGCGCGGACCCGTCCGCATGTCTTTCATTAAAAAAATCTCCTTTAACAGTGGAATATCCGGATAAAATGCTGAAACTGACTTCTTCTGAAACTTCTCTGTTCTCTCACGACGTCCTGGATCAATAGAGCCTGAAATGTGGAGGTTTTCAGCTTGAAACAGGCTGATGACGCCGCCTGAGAGCGCTGCGCGACGTCTCGCACCGTGAAAAGTCCTTAAAGCGACAGAATCACCTCAAAATCTCTCATCAGCCGTTAAAATTTTCACTGAAAACCAGCTTAATTTTTCGAACCGTGTCCACTTCGATGTGTCTCACAGGTTTAGAAAAAATTTTGATCAAACAGTCTCTGAGCAACTTATCAGACAAAGGAATTCCGACGAGGGGCTGGACGACTCCTCCCACAAGGAGTGCTCACAGGCGAATGACGTCACCGACAGGCGTGGAAAAAACTCACGCATGCGCACGAGGGTTCAAGCATGTCTGACGTAAAAACATATGAATGAAATCCATATAGTTTTTGAAAAAAATAAAAAGGACCGTAACTTTATTCACAGCCCTCGTACATATATGTGTGTT